>NW_025533669.1:40000-117500 GCF_020615455.1 Coregonus clupeaformis | reverse complement strand
GTGTGTCTGTGTGTGTGTGTGTGTGTCGTGTTTGTGTTACTTTAGAAATGTGTGTGTGTGTTCATACATGCATGAAGGTGTGTGTGTGTGAGGTCCTGATCACCAGAGAGATTTGAGGACTATGGGACAGGTGCTGCTGTAGAGAGGGTCTGACTGGGCGCTGTTACTGGGAGGTAGAGTGGAGTGGGAGAGGGGGCTGTTATAGGAGTGGCATAAAGGAATCAGCAGGAGAGGAAGGGTTAATGACTTTGGGATTGGATGTAATGACAAGTCCCTGGAGTCTGATCTGCACTGACACCTGTTACTCTGCCTGTCACAATTAAGTCCACTACCATAGACGCCCCTCCTCCAGCCCCCCACAGAGTAGGAGTGTATCTGGACTGGCCAGCCGGCACTCTGTCCTTCACAGAGTCTCCTCTGACACACCTGACCCACCTGAACACATTCCCTCCACATTCACTGAGCCCTCTCTATCCAGGGTTTGGGGTTGGTGTTGACTCCTCAGTGTCCCTGTAAATACAACTCATGGTAACACTGACACACACATACACACACACACACACACACACACACACACACACACACACACACTGAACACATACACACACACACTGTACACACACTGGACAAACACACTGGACACATACACACACATTCTGGATACACACACAATGGACACACACACACTGGATACAAACACACGCTGGATACACACACACACACACTGGATACACACACACACTGGACATACACACGCACACTGGATTCACACACCGAACAAACACACACACACACACACACACACTGGACACACACACACACACACACACACTACTGGACACACACACACACACACACACACACTGGACACACACACACACACACACTGGACACACACACAAACACTGACACACACACACTGGACATACAATGCACACTGGATACACACACCGAACACACACAAACCGGACACACACACACACACACACTGGACAAACACACAAACACACACTGACACGCACACACACTGGACACGCATCACCACACAAACACTGGATACACACACACACACACACACACACACACACACACATTGGACACAAACACACTGACACACACACTGGACACACACACACACGGAATACACACACTGGACACGCTGGACACACACACACACACACACACTTAACACACACACTAAACACACACATGACACACACACACACACTGGACGGACACACACTGACAAACACACACAGGACACAAACAACAACAACACACACATACACACACACACACACACACACACACACACTGGACACACACACACACACACTGGACACACTTCCACACTGACACAAACACACACTGGACACACACACACTGGACACAAACACACACACTGGACACAAACACACACACACTGGACACAAACACACACACACTTGACACACACACACAGGACACACACACACACAAAGGACACACACACTGGACACACACACACAAAGGACACACACACTGGACACACACACACACACACTGGACACATACACACTGGACACACATACACACACACACACTGGACACACACACACACACACACACACACACACACACACACTGGACACACACACACACACTGGACACACTCACACACACACACACTGGACACAAACACACACTCACTGGACACACACACAGGCCACACACACACACACAAAGGACACACACACTGGACACACACACACTGGACACACACAAACACACAAACACACTGGACACAAACACACACACACACACTGGACACAAACACACATACACACACACACACACACACCTGGACACAAACACACACTGAACACACACACACACACACACACACACACACACTTAACACACACACACACTGGACACGCATCCACACACACACACTGGACACACACACATACACACACACTGGATTCACACACATACATACACATTGGACACACACACACTGAACACACACACACTGGACACACACACACTGAACACACAGACTGGACACACACACTGAACACACACACTGAAAAACACACACACACAATCACACACACACACTGGACACACACTGAACACACACACACTGAACACACACACACTGAACACACACACTGAACACACACACATTGAACACACACACTGGACACACACACACTGAACACACACACACGCATGACACACACCCACACCCACACACACTGGACACACACACACTGAACACACACACTGAACACACACACATTGAACACACACACTGGACACACACACACTGAACACACACACACACGCATGACACACACCCACACCCACACACACTGAACACACACACATTGAACACACACACTGGACACACACACACTGAACACACACACACGCATGACACACACCCACACCCACACACACTGGACACACACACAATGCACACACACACACTGGATACACACACACACACTGGACACACACACACAGGACACACACATACACACTGACACACACACACTGGATACACACACTGGACACAAACACACACTGGACACACACACTGGATAACACACACACACACACACACTAGACACACACACACTGAACACACACACACACACACACACTAGACACACACACACTAGACACACACACACACTGGACTCACACACACACACACTGGACACACACACACACACACACAGGACACACACACACCAAGGACACACACTGGACACACACACACACTGGACACACATACAGTGGACACACACACACACACACACTGGACACACACACACACACTGGACACACACAAACAAACACACACACACACACACTGGACACACACACACACACACATACTGGAAACACACACGCACACACACTCACACACTGAACAACACACACACACTGAACACACACACACACACACACACACACACACACACACTGGAAACACACACACGCACACACACTCACACACTGAACACACACACACTATGAACACACACACATACAACACACACACACACACACACAGGACACACACACTGGACACACACACACACACACACACACTGGACAAACACACACAGGACACACACACACACACTGGACACACACACACTGGACACACAGACACAAACACACTGGACACATTTCCTTGTGTTGGATTTTGATGAAAGGAAATCCCATATAGCCTACTGGACAGGACTTTTGCTATGGCATCTTCTGTTTGGGTGTCTCAGGTCAGGTCTGAGCCATGATCAGAATGTGTCTCTGTGTCTATTTCCAGCCCTGCCATTTCTACCTGTCCTGATCCAGTGTTTCACCCCTGACCTCCTCACACCGTCTCACTGTCCATGTCTGCTTTTAGCTCCCACCTCTACTTCACTGTGTTATAATGGACCTTATGCTTGTTATGTCACCTCTGTAACCAGTTATCAAACATACTGACCTTTCTGACCCTATCCCATGGCCCTACTTTCTACAACTGAACATTTAAATTCCTCTATGAGTTTTGTTTAGTGTCCATTTACTTATCTATGTATTTGTTGTATATTGGAGTTGTGCTGCAGAGCATCATGGGGGGTTTGTATGTGTTGAGATGATCACGTTCCAGATAAATGGTTGAACTGATTCCTGTCTCCTGTCTCATCATTATTGAATTGTTATACAGACGTGGTTATGAATCCAACGAGACATAACAAAAGATTGGTGATGAGTAAGTCTGAATCTACAGGAACTATTCTGTCTGGAAGAAGTGGGGTTTTACAACTGTTTAAAACTGTTATTTTATGTGGTCCAGAATAGGCTAATGTTAGCACAGTGTATTGATAGCAGAGGCAAGTGCATAGTCTAGCTAGCTAAGAGAGAGAGTTAACCAGTGGTGCAAAGTACTTATGAAATGTCACACCCTGGCTCTGGGACTCATTATGTTGAGCCAGGGTGTGTTCATTTCTATGTGTGTATTTCATTGTTGGGTGTTCTAGTTCGTCATTTTCTGTGTTTGACTGAGTGACTCCCAATCAGAGGCAACGAGTGTCAGCTGTTTGCTGGTTGTCTCTGATTGGGAGCCATATTTAACTGTCTGTGTTTCACTTTGGGTTTGTGGGTTTTTGTTCCTTTGTCGGTCTTTGTCACCGTGGACTTCACAAGTCGTTTATTGTTTTGGTTTGTGCTTTATATAATAAAGTATAATGTTCGCTCAACACGCTGCGCATTGGTCTACTTCTCTTCAAGACGATCGTGACAGTAAAAATACTTTAAAGTACTACTTAAGTAGTTCGTTGGGGTATCTGTACTTGACTTTACTATTTATATTTTTGACTACTTTTACTTTCACTTCACTACATTCCTAAAGAAAATAATATACTTTTTACTCCATACATTTTCCCTGACACCCAAAGTACTCGTTACATTTTGAATGCTTAGCAGGACAGAAAATGGTCCAATTCACGCACTTATCAAGAGAACATCCCTACTGCCTCTGATCTGGCAGACTCACTAAACACAAATGCTTTGTTTGTAAATTGTCTGAGTGTTGGAGTGTGCCTCTGGCTGAACGTACATTTTAAAAACAAGAAAATCGTCTGGTTTGCTTTATGTAAGGAATTTGAAATTATTTATACTTGTACTTTTACTTTTGATACTTTAGTATATTTTAGCAATTACATTTACTTTTGATACTTAAGTATATTTAAAACCATATACTTTTAGACTTTTACTCAAGTAGTATTTTACTGGGTGACTTTCACTTTTAGTTGAGTCATTTTCTATTAAGGTATCTTTACTTTTACTCAAGTATGACAATTGGGTACTTTTTCCACCACTGGAGTTAACATCGTCATGGACGGCAGAAAAGGACTCGAGACGGACATTGGAGCGGGAAAACAACGTGATTAAAAAGGAGGAATATACAGAGATTAAAGAATAGGACATTTATTCAACTATGAAGACAAATTGCTTTGGTTGAGGACAACATTGAAGTGAGTGACAATCAGGAGCTTATTGAGAAACGAAAAATTATTGGAATTGTTGGAAACATTGGACAGTTTGATGAAAGTATTGAGCAGTGGAGCTCATATACAGAACGGTTTGAATAATTTGTTCTTGTAAATGACATTGATGAGGACAACATTGTGCCTCCCATGTTTTAGTGTAATGGGGCCAAAGACATTTAATTTACTAGGCAGCCTGCTACAGCCAGACAGAACAGGTAATAAGACGTATGGGGATATTGTGGAGATACTTAAAGGACATTTTCACCAGAACCACTAGTTAATGCTGAAAGGTTCAGGTTCCACAGGAGACATCAGGAAGAGGGAGAATCAGTAACAATGTTTGCTGCTGCATTAAAGAAACGATCAGAACACTGAGTTTAATGCTGTTCTAAATGACATCATTAGAGACAGACTAGTATGTGGGCTACGGGAGTGAAGCTACACAAAAGAGACTGTTGACTGAAAGTCATCTGACCTTGGCAAAGGACATTGAAATCAGTGTGTCCATGGAACTAGCTGCTAAAGAGGCTCACCAGTTGAGTTCATCAGGAACTTAGTGGGTTCATCTAAAAATCCTAATCATCAGCTGATACATTGTAATCTCCTACACAGGGTATACCTTCCACCTAGAAAACATCATTTAATGAACATATGAACCTCTCTTCTGTGTGATCTATGTAATCAATGTAAGGTTCTGTATTTATTTTTTCTCAGTTCACCTTGTGTTCTTGAACGTAGCCCTGTTTCTTTGTGTTCTTGAACGTAGCCCTGTTTCTTTGTGTTCTTGAACGTAGCCCTGTTTCTTTGTGCTCTTGAACGTAGCCCTGTTTCTTTGTGTTCTTGAATGTAGCCCTGTTTCTTTGTGTTCTTGAACGTAGCCCTGTTTTCTTTGTGTTCTTGAACGTAGCCCTGTTTCTTTGTGTTCTTGAACGTAGCCCCTGTCTCTCTTTGTGTTCTTGAACGTAGCCCTGTTTCTTTGTGTTCTTGAACATAGCCCTGTTTCTTTGTGTTCTTGAACGTAGCCCTGTTTCATTGTGTTCTTTAACGTAGCCCTGTTTCTTTGTGTTCTTGAACATAGCCCTGTTTCTTTGTGTTCTTGAACATAGCCCTGTTTCTTTGTGTTCTTGAACGTAGCCCTGTTTCTTTGTGTTCTTGAACGTAGCCCTGTTTCTTTGTGTTCTGAACGTAGCCCTGTTTCTTTGTGCTCTTGAACGTAGCCCTGTTTCTTTGTGTTCTTGAATGTAGCCCTGTTTCTTTGTGTTCTTGAACGAGCCCTCTGTTTCTTTGTGTTCTTGAACGTAGCCCTGTTTCTTTGTGTTCTTGAACGTAGCCCTGTCTCTTTGTGTTCTTGAACGTAGTCCCTGTTTCTTTGTGTTCTTGAACATAGCCCTGTTTCTTTGTGTTCTTGAACGTAGGCCTGTTTCCATTGTGTTCTTTAACGTAGCCCTGTTTCTTTGTGTTCTTGAACATAGCCCTGTTTCTTTGTGTTCTTGAACGTAGCCCTGTTTCTTTGTGTTCTTGAACGTAGCCCTGTTTCTTTGTGTTCTTGAACGTAGCCCTGTTTCTTTGTGTTCTTGAACGTAGCCCTGTTTCTTTGTCTTCTTGAACGTAGCCCTGTTTCTTTGTCTTCTTGAACGTAGCCCTCTTTCTTTGTGTTCTTGAACATAGCCCTGTTTCTTTGTGTTCTTGAACGTAGCCCTGTTTCTTTGTGTTCTTGAACGTAGCCCTGTTTCTTTGTGTTCTTGAACGAGCCCTGTTTCTTTGTGTTCTGAACGTAGCCCTGTTTCTTTGTGTTCTTGAACGTAGCCCTGTTTCTTTGTGTTCTTGAACGTAGCCCTGTTTCTTTGTGTTCTTGAACGTAGCCCTCTTTCTTTGTGTTCTTGAACGTAGCCCTGTTTCTTTGTGTTCTTGAACATAGCCCTGTTTCTTTGTGTTCTTGAACGTAGCCCTGTCTTCCATGTTTGTTCATTGATTTCACCTGTGTTAGTTACTCACCTGGTCTCATCAGCTCCTTATTTAGTTCAGTTCATTCTGTTTGTGTTTTGTGAGGTATTGTTCGTTTTGACTCTACTAAGACTTTTCCTAGCTTTGTGAGAACCAGTTATAGCCTTCAGTCCTAGTTTTGTTTCACCTGCCTGTTTGCCTACCTGTGTATGACCATTGCCTGTCTGTGACCACGATTCCTGTCTTCTGTACAGGCGTAATACACACCTGCTGCTCTGCGCGTGAATCTACACCTTTTTCTCCCTGAGTATTCATTACAGTACCCTAATGTTAAGTGTCATAAATGTATAGTTATTAGGTGCATCTTTAAAGATAATAAGAAAGAGGGAAAAGATAGAAACTAAATGAAATGATGAAAGTATAAAATAGTAACCATCTGGTGAGCTAATACCCTGACCCTACCCCAAACCCACCAACCCCCTCCCCAACTGAGGGAGTTAATAAACCATACCCTTAGACGCTAGTCTTTAAGCTAGATGTACCTGCTATGCATAGCATCGCCCCCAAAGAGGTTCATTCTAAATTATATGGATATGGCATTAGAAGTGCATTGACTGTTCCCTGTAACATGAATATATTGTTAGTCGAGTCACAAAATACAATTTGAATCAAAGCGACAAACATCGGCAACAATAATGACTGGACTATTTAGCCCCACTTGAGCATGTCTCAACAACAACAACAACAACAACAACAGAGGATGTGTTCATAGTCACCAACAGCGCCTACCCGCACACACAAACGTCAACCAATCGGCATTTTATTTATTTTATTTTTATTTCACCTTTATTTAACCAGGTAAGAAGCCAGTTGAGAACAAGTTCTCATTTCCAACAGCGACCTGGCCAAGATAAAGCACCAAGGCACCCTGAAACCTGCGCCTGTGAAACAAACGCACCCAAGCAGCACAGGAAAAAAGACATCAAGCTATGATGAATAAATGAAAACCTTTACCAGACGATAACTATTATCCCTCAAATATAAAATAGAGACAATTAGTTAAACAATCACCATCCTCCTGAGTTCACACTCCGAACCCCCATTATATATATTTATATACACATGTACACACACAACTGTCCAGCTATCAGCTAGCTGGCAATTAGGTGTCCAGCCAGTGAGTAGCTTCTCCCTGCCTCGGTATCACTAACGCTAGCATACATCTCTAACAATAATCAAGCCAGCAAAGTAATAGTAGCTCAAATTCCCTGAAGTAATATAAACTACATAGTTAGGCTTGAAACCCAGTCAAAAGCCACATAACTATTTAACCAAACCCCACTGGACCTCTATGGGTAAAATAAAAGTATCCAGAAAGAAAATGTAACTACCTGGCATAGTGTGGCTGTAGCTATAGTAACACCCTGGTAAACTTAGCGAGCTGGCTAAATAGCGCAGTCAACATTAGCTATGATCCAACTTTACCTGGCCTGTCATTATGGTGCTAGCCATCTAACCAGCCAGCCAGTCAACATTAGCTATGATCCAACTTTACCTGGCCTGTCATTATGGCGCTAGCCATCTAGCCAGCCAGCCAGTCAACATTAGCTATGATCCAACTTTACCTGGCCTGTCATTATGGTGCTAGCCATCTAGCCAGCCAGCCAGTCAACATTAGCTATGATCCAACTTTACCTGGCCTGTCATTATGGCGCTAGCCATCTAGCCAGCCAGCCAGTCAACATTAGCTATGATCCAACTTTACCTGGCCTGTCATTATGGCGCTAGCCATCTAGCCAGCCAGCCAGTCAACATTAGCTATGATCCAACTTTACCTGGCCTGTCATTATGGTGCTAGCCATCTAACCAGCCAGCCAGTCAACATTAGCTATGATCCAACTTTACCTGGCCTGTCATTATGGCGCTAGCCATCTAGCCAGCCAGCCAGTCAACATTAGCTATGATCCAACTTTACCTGGCCTGTCATTATGGTGCTAGCCATCTAGCCAGCCAGCCAGTCAACATTAGCTATGATCCAACTTTACCTGGCCTGTCATTATTGCGCCAGCCATCTAGCCAGCCAGCCAGTCAACATTAGCTATGATACAACTTTACCTGGCCTGTCATTATGACGCTAGCCATCTAGCCAGCCAGCCAGTCAACATTAGCTATGATCCAACTTTACCTGGCCTGTCATTATGGCGCTAGCCATCTAGCCAGCCAGCCAGTCAACATTAGCTATGATCCAACTTTACCTGGCCTGTCATTATGGTGCTAGCCATCTAGCCAGCCAGCCAGTCAACATTAGCTATGATCCAACTTTACCTGGCCTGTCATTATGGTGCTAGCCATCTAGCCAGCCAGCCAGTCAACATTAGCTATGATCCAACTTTACCTGGCCTGTCATTATGGTGCTAGCCATCTAGCCAGCCAGCCAGTCAACATTAGCTATGATCCAACTTTACCTGGCCTGTCATTACGGTGCTAGCCATCTAGCCAGCCAGCCAGTCAACATTAGCTATGATCCAACTTTACCTGGCCTGTCATTATGGCGCTAGCCATCTAGCCAGCCAGCCAGTCAACATTAGCTATGATCCAACTTTACCTGGCCTGTCATTATGGTGCTAGCCATCTAGCCAGCCAGCCAGCCGATCCTATGAGTCATTTGGTTGTATCCTCATGTTCTAACAGTTCACTATCCACTGTATCCAAGTTCAAAAGACAGTTCCTCCTGATGTAGTAGACGGGAACAAGTCAGGGAGTTCTTTCCTCATGTATGTTTCAGCCGTCTTCACAGAGTCAAATGTGCGCTCACCATTCTTGGTTTCTGTCCACAAAGTCGTCGGGTAGCAGCAGGCCGTATTCGTTTGCATTGTTTTAGGTTTAGTTGTGTAGCTAATTCTAACAGTCAGGCATTGAAAATGTATGGCAATATGAAAAAGGATATAATATTTGATCAAAAACGCATGTTGCTGAGTGCTTTTACTTAAACCACACTCAGTAAATGCATTGTAACGTTGAAAGGTTAGACATGAAAGCTAGCTACCTAGCGAGTCAGTTATTTTCAGTAAATGAATGAATAAGCTTGGTCCCCATTGCTTTTGCTCTATAGTTGTCACCAACATTAAGAGAAAAAAGGACTTCATGTTTCTTCCAAAGAAAAGACAAGGCAGAAAGTCAGACAGAGCCAGAGGGTTCAGGTGTGGAGAGAGCAAGAGAGAGCAGAGAGAGACAGCAGGAAGACCATTGGAGAGACTGAGAGTGATGTCAGCCAATCCCGGGAGGAGCCACCGGTGCAGCCAGTGATGAACATGGACCCAAGAACTCTGATGGGGGACAGGAGGAGGAGCTTCAAGGCGGCCTGGTACCACATCCACCCCTGGCTTCAATATTCAAACAAATCAGACTCTGTGTTTCGTTACGCCTGTCTCAGAGACTGGATTGGATTCAAAATGGGGTTTTAACAACTGGAAGAAGGCAACTTACAAAGAGGGGGGATTTGCAATTCATGCAAGGTCTGAGCGGCACAAACAAGCAACGATTACATGGAGAGTCTATCAGAAAGCTGTAAAAAGTAATGCAACACTGGTAAATGCCCTAAACAAATGCCCTAAACAAGGAACACAACAAACAGGTTCAAGAAAATGGGGACTATATTAAAACAATAGGAGAAGTAATACTACTTACAGCCACACAAAACATTGCACAAAGAGGACACGATGAGTCTGCAGAGTCTGATAATCAAGGGAACTTCATGGCAATCCTAGAAACCTTTTTCTACCCTGTCTTAGATCAGATGCTCAATGAGCTCAACAGACGATTCTCTAGCAGAAACTGTGACATAATGAATGGCGTCCAAACTCTAAACCCCAAAAGTGATGCATTTCTCAAAGAGAAGTCCCTGTTTCCATTTACTAGAATGTATGAATCAAATATTGAGGACTTGGGGCATGAACTACAGTGGGGAGAACAAGTATTTGATACACTGCCGATTTTGCAGGTTTTCCTACTTACAAAGCATGTAGAGGTCTGTAATTTTTATCATAGGTACACTTCAACTGTGAGAGACGGAATCTAAAACAAAAATCCAGAAAATCACATTGTATGATTTTTAAGTAATTAATTTGCATTTTATTGCATGACATAAGTATTTGATCACCTACTACCCAGTCAGAATTCCGGCTCTCACAGACCTGTTAGTTTTTCTTTAAGAAGCCCTCCTGTTCTCTACCCATTACCTGTATTAACTGCACCTGTTTGAACTCGTTACCTGTATAAAAGACACCTGTCCACACACTCAATCAAACAGACTCCAACCTCTCCACAATGGCCAAGACCAGAGAGCTGTGTAAGGACATCAGGGATAAAAATGTAGACCTGCACAAGGCTGGGATGGGCTACAGGACAAGAGGCAAGCAGCTTGGTGAGAAGGCAACAACTGTTGGCGCAATTATTAGAAAAATGGAAGAAGTTCAAGATGACCGTCAATCACCCTCGGTCTGGGGCTCCATGCAAGATCTCACTTCGTGGGGCATCAATGATCATGATGAAGGTGAGGGATCAGCCCAGAACTACACGGCAGGACCTGGTCAATGACCTGAAGAGAGCTGGGACCACAGTCTCAAAGAAAACCATTAGTAACACACTATGCCATCTTGGATTAAAATCCTGCAGCGCACGCAAGTCCCCCTGCTCAAGCCAGCGCATGTCCAGGCCCATCTGAAGTTTGCCAATGACCATCTGGATGATCCAGAGGAGGAATGGGAGAAGGTCATGTGGTCTGATGAGACAAAAATAGAGCTTTTTGGTCTAAACTCCACTCACCGTGTTTGGAGGAAGAAGAAGGATGAGTACAACCCCGAGAACACCATCCCAACCGTGAAGCATGGAGGTGGGAAACATCATTCTTTGGGGATGCTTTTCTGCAAAGGGGACAGGACGACTGCACCGTATTGAGGGAAGGATGGATGGGGCCATGTATCGTGAGATCTTGGCCAACAACCTCCTTCCCTCAGTAAGAGCATTGCAGATGGGTCGTGGCTGGGTCTTCCAGCATGACAACGACCCGAAACACACAGCAAGGGCAACTAAGGAGTGGCTCCGTGAAGAAGCATCTCAAGGTCCTGGAGTGGCCTAGCGAGTCTCCAGACCTGAACCCAATAGAAAATCTTTGGAGGGAGCTGAAAGTCCGTATTGCCCAGCGACAGCCCTGAAACCTGAAGGATCTAGAGAAGGTCTGTATGGAGGAGTGGGCCAAAATCCCTGCTGCAGTGTGTGCAAACCTAGTCAAGACCTACAGGAAACGTATGATCTCTGTAATTGCAAACAAAGGTTTCTGTACCAAATATTAAGTTCTGCTTTTTCTGATGTATCAAATACTTATGTCATGCAATAAATGCAAATTAATTACTTAAAAATCATACAATGTGATTTTCTGGATTTTTGTTTTAGATTCTGTCTATCACAGTTGAAGTGTACCTATGATAAAAATGACAGACCGCTACATGCTTTGTAAGTAGGAAAACCTACAAAATCGGCAGTGTATCAAATACTTGTTCTCCCCACTGTACATCAGTTCAGAAGAATTTGACAAAGGAAAATCCAGAGTGACATGCAGAGACCCTCCAGTGTAGTAGAGATAGCATTATTCATTCAGCCTTATAAAGAAGTTTTCTTTCAGCTCTTTAAACTGTGCAAAATAGCTGTTTCAATCCCTGTTAGTACCGCTTCTTGTGAACAGAGTTTTTCTGCACTAAAGCTGGTGAAAACGTATCTTAGGTCCACAATGTCAGATGAAAGATTAAGCAATTTAGGTGTATTAAGGTTTGAGTCAAGGAAGGCAAAGGCCTTAAATCCAGATGCATTTGCGGATCTTTTTGCAAGAAACCACAAAAACCGTAGAATACAGTTGATGTAACTGATACTGAATATGTAATGCAAATGTAAAACATTTAATGTAAATGTAAATGCAAATAATAAATAGTTGATTATAAACATGGTAATTTGTCTATTGATGTCTGCAATGCAGTGAAGAAAACGACATGACAACAATAATGTGTGATGTAACTGGCCCCTCTAACAGTACAACTGGCCCCAGCCTGGCCCTCCCACTGGGAATGTTCTAGAACCACCACTGCTGCTACGGCTACATTGGCCCAGTTATTGTTGAATAATAATGAAGCTAGGTCAATTCAATTCAAATAATATAGCTGGTAACTTCAACATACTTACAGCTGAAATACACTGCCGTTTTCTTTGTGAACATGGTGAGATGGAGGAAGCCGCATCCACATGTAGAGTTGTTGGGGAGGGGACAATTTTCCCAAATAGACACTGGCTTTGGATCAGGTTTAAATTCCTCCCTCTAATGATCCTTGTTAGGTTTGGGGGGGGGAAGCTGATCCTAGATCTGTATCTAGGGGAAACTTCACCCCAGCAAAGAGAGATGGGGGAAGAGGAGGAGAGAGAGCGTTGCTCTCAGGATTGACAGATCATGTACAAAATCTACCAGTAGGAAATTGGTGTCAGAATATAATATCTGACCTTTAGCAGTTCTAATGTCTTCATTTGCTCCATTTCATTAGTCTTGTTGATTGATTGCTGACATCTAGTTTCCCAGGTGAGATGGTGTTGATGAAGAGCATCCATCCGTTTTAGTTCTGCATTAATAGTAATGCATTCATAGACATATAGTTGATACTGTTGGTCCTACCCATCCCCCACTTCACTCCATTAACCCTACACTTGCTGCTCACATGGTGGTTTGTCTAAATGTATCTGACTTTAGGTCAGTTTTTAAGGTTCAGAAGGTAAAGATTGTGTTAGGCTGTGTCAGGAGCACTAGTGGTAGTGCTGCCGCTCCCAGATCACACATTGCCCTATATAAGTATATACTGTAGCAAGCTGAACCCAACACCTACCAATTACCACCTTCTGATCTCTTGGTGTAATGGATAAGGTGTTGGCTTGATAGTCGCTGGACCCGGGTTCGAGTCCCGGTTGGAGCTATCCCTTAATTCGTTACATTGGTGTCGGAAGTGGGATAGTGCCTGTGAGGCCATCAAAGAGGCATGTACACGTGAGAGACTTAGCTATAAAGAAGTGTGGGGGCATGCTCTCCCCAAGGAAGGGGGTAATGTTGCGACCTTAATCCAACACCTAGCCACATTATCGAGAGGTTCGGACCTCTTGGCGTAGCGCTTGTTGGGTTCTGACTTCTAAACATGAAATAGACTTATTCATGTCACTGAGGGAGAGAGGGGAATGTATAACGTTTCCATTCTGTCAGGATATGTTATTGTTAGTCATCAGGGATCCTATGGGAGGAGAAGAGACACAGTCTGGTACAAGTCAACATGACAGCCGTGAGTTGGGGAGGAGTGAGCAATTTGGGCAGAGGTCAGGTTAGATGAAGTGAGGAAGAACATATATCACTAATCTTCTGGATAGGAACAGAGGTGTATTGGCTGTTCAGATGTGGAAGGAGGGGCTCAGCATAGGAGAAAGGGTTAAATACCAGTGCTTTTGTGAATATGTTCTTTGTCTTATGCAGCTGTATGATCCAATGGGTGAATAACTTGGTTTGAGCTTTACTAAACGTCCCTGAGTTTTACTAGGTTCATTTAGAACCTAACACGCTTAAGGTGTTGGCTTGACAGTTGATGGACCCATGTTCAAAACCCGTTTGGGGCTACCCCTGAATTCACTACAATATATTTGTTTGCCTACGGTTAGGGAGACCCGGGTTTGAGACAAAGGGGCATTACACCGTTGCTGTTTGCTAAAAACACTACATTGGTGGAAGCAGTGGAATGGTGCCTTGGGAGAGGTGTGCACATTTCATGGGCGGGATCTGTACCCAGGTGTCCCATGGGAAAAACCTGTGTCTTGACCATTAGACCAAGAGGTAATGCCCTCTTGACCTGAGGGTGACACTGATTTTGAAGTTGAAGGCAGGACTACATCATTACCAGATCATGAGACAGACTCATGTTTTCTCCACACATGGGATAGTGTAAAAGGAACTTTGCCTAGGAAGCCCATGCTAGAAGTGTTAGGAGGTGGAAGTTAGAGAATTAGTCCAGTAACTGAAAGGTCACTGGTTTGAGTCCTGAGCCAGACAACAAAACGTGGGATTGGATCTGAACTGGCAGATCTGTGACCAACCCCTTCAGAAAGACAAATTCCCTTTGTTCCCTGTAACATGGACTAATAAAGTTGTACTGTACTGTACTGTGCTGTGCTGCACTTTATTGAACAGAACCTGAGAGTCCAGCATGTCAGGGGGTGGGGTGGGGGTGGGGGGTGAGAGCAGCAGTGGGGGATGGGTAGCTAGTCCTTGATTGGCTGTAGACCTGGGAGCCACAACTGCCAAGAGAAATTCAATCTACCCTTTTTATCAGCCAAGCCAACATACTGTTTTACACACCCTTTTTGTGGACTGTTAATGTTTATATTTAAAATCAACACTGAGCTTTTCATGTTATAATCTGTTATTTATCAAATCTGATAGTAAGAGGTTAACTGATTTAATAGTTCAATATTGAAACCATATACAATATGCACTAGAAATGGTTGTAATGAAAACCTGAGACACTCCTATAGACCTATGGAATTATGAGGAGGGGGGGAAATTATGTATTTCTGAAAGATATCAAGTAATTTAGGATTTGAAGTCAATTCTTGCGTGGGAAACTGCAGTCTGGTTTGTTTGTCTGAGTGAACAGAGCAGTTGGGGGAAGGGAATACACATACAATGTTTCAATCTCCAACTGTCTTGTTTCACAGACTCCTGTGAGAGAGAATATAGTAGACGGTTGCTGTCAAAAAGTGATTGGTGAGTTTTCCTGTGTCCTGTGTTTATGACCTTTTAAGGACATCCTGTCCGGACGTTCTCTTCACTATTTAGGGTGTGCTTATGTAACTTGATAGTGCAGCTGTTTCTTTTAAGTAAAGCACATTGATGGGGAATATATGATCTATTATGCTGTGAGAGAAAGAGCACATATTTACCTGATTTGTTAAATATTAATAGTTAACAATGAATATGCTTAACAATAGTAGAGACATTTCTTAACTACCAATACTGTGCTTTTTGATGGTTCCCTCCAGCTCCCTGCAGCTGGTCTGGGCGTGTAGTCAAGGACATGGGATAGAGATCAACTGGAGGAACAGGTAGACCTGTAGTGTTTCAATTTCTCATTGCTTCCACACAGCCACAAGAAGAAAACATGGTGGCTCCTGATCTGCCAGGGAGGGGCATGCTTGTATGAAAAGCAGAGATTGTCTGTGACAATTTGCAGAACTTATGAAGAGCTATACAAATCCTGTTGACTCTGTATTAACTTCTGCCTGCAATTGCATAACTAAGGATATTTTACATATACTCAGAAGCCGTTGTCTGTGTCATTGTCTAAAGTTTAAAGTTTGTTTAAGAATAAGAGAATATCAGCACTGTGCAAAGAACCCTCTACAACATGTTTGAAATAAAACGTAATGGCCTGGTGATTGATGTGTTGTGTACTGACCTAGTTGAACTTAAAGTTTGAACTGTATGAAAAATGTGAAACAGTTGGGAATTTTTGTAGTGAACTTATGGAGCTGCTGTGTAGTGAGCTTGTGACCCCTTGTAGAATGAAAAAGTAATTTCTGGGTAGGTCTGCCTGAGTATAAGTAAGTGTTAGACTTGTCCTGTGAACACTACGAGCGACAAGAAACCTCAAGAGAGATCAACCACAGAAAACTCCAGAAAACATGTCTCCTAGACCAATTCTAGGTGTGTTGTGTCCTTCATGTCTGGGCCACAAGGACAAAACCATCGATGCCATTCTTTATGATGCACCTGATTGTTTTAACGGTGGGATTGATATGAGTGGAGGCCAACCGGACGATTCAACAGTGAAGATTTTCACACACAGCTGTCTCAACAACCTTTTTCAGCCAAAAACCAGGAGTTTTTCTCCTGCGTTTCGCATGAGGGAATGGCTTAAGATAAGACTTGCTCTATGTCAGATCTAAAAGGCCCTGAATGGAACATCCCTGCCTGGGTACGCACTGGAAGAGGAAGTCTGTGGGCCAGATTATTTGAAAGTCATACGAATCTCTTCAGTAGCGTAGAGTCCAGACTCCAAAGTGACAATTTTAGGTTGTTCTGAATTCAATAGCGCAAATGCCACCAAATCTGTTAGTTCGTATGACAGAGGTCAACTATTTTGTGCCTGTCTTTAGCTTCAAGTGGCGAGATTGGTTTAAGGTGCTTGATATGATGAAACAAGTGCAAAAGTTTTTCCACCATTGTGAACATTTACGAAGATGGTCCCTTCTGTCCTCAAGACAAAACTTGGGCTTATCGGCAAGAAGTTTGATCTATCATCGAAAAGAAAACATGTGAAACCTTGAAGGCCATGGAGAGCCTGGTGGAAGAGGCAACGTCTGAGTCCCTCACAGCTTGAAGACGGGGATTTGGAGACTGATGGGGGTGTCGGGTTACAAAAGGCCCCTGAAACTGAGAAAATGCTGATTCTGCTTTTCTTCTAAGAAAAACATTATTATAATAATTATACATTTAAACATGTATTGTTTCTTACGGTGTAGTATTGTGTAATAATACAGGTTATGATCCATATAAAGGTTTAGTAGTAAACATTAGAGTCATAGTTTAATATTCAATATTGTATTGTGACCTTTAATAATTTGAATATGTATGCTTACATTTCTGTAGTAAAATTTTAGAAGAAAATAAAAGGTTTGAAAGAAAATTGTATTTACCTTCAATGAATTACAGCTCTCTCTCTCTTTCTCCGTCCCTCCCCTCTCTCTCTCTCTCTCTCTCTCTCTCTCTCTCTCTCTCTCTCTCTCTCTCTCACAACAGCCACTGGTTCTTTGGGTTGTGTGTGTGTGTGTGTGTGAGCGTGTGTGGTGTTTCTTTAAAACAACTGTTTTGTAAACCTGTTTACCCTTTTAGAAAGAGTTCTCAGCTATCCATATTTTAATGGTCAACAGTTTGCTCATCTAGGGGGTCCCTTACACACAAGGGAACTGTATGTACACATGGGGTCCCCCAAGTGTCTTTTAAACTACTTTTTTAAACCTGTTCATCCTTTAACCTTTTAAAAATAGCTCTTGGGGGGGGCGTCCGAGGATGGAATGTCCAGTGGATGTCTCAGTCAATTAAAAACAAAAAGGTAATTGTATTCTTAAAGATGTCCCGTTTTACTGCTGACCTTAACAGATCCATTTGACCCCATAAAAGAGCATCCGTGGGATGTCTCAGTCAACCAAGAAAAAAGACCCAGAGGACCAGAAGGCCTGAAGACATACATCTTAAAGAGACTCCTTGAATCATTTATTCCTCATGGAGCATTTTGAAGGTGAGTTGAATTTTCAATATTATGAAGGCTTTATATATAACTATGCATATATATATTATTTATGTTGTATATTATAAATGAATATTTTAAATAATGTATTGTATAAAATGATATAGTATATAATGAATTAGATGTTGTGTTATTGATTTTAAACGAGAATGGACTCTACCGACATATGTATATATCCTACTGTTTATACCAAACAAATGTCAATTTTATGTGACATGTCTCAAGGTGTCTCAGAACCCATGAAAATGCATGCCAAACCAAGTCTCTACTCAAGAGTGGACCACTGGCTCCACCTAGTGGATGTACCGTTACCCCACAGTTGTAGATACACGGTGTGTGTGTATCTACAATGTTAGTATAATATTATATATATATATATATATATATATATATATATATATATATATATATATAACCTACATATGTATTTATCCTACTGTTTTTACCAAACAAATTTCAATTTTATGTGAAATGTCTCGAAGTATCTCAGAACCATGAAATGACATGCCAAAGCAAAGCTCTAATCAAGAGCGGACCACTGGCTCCACCTAGTGGATGTTCAGTTACATCACAGTTTAATAAAATAATAACCTAGCCACTTGCTTATGTACAGTATATGAATATACAGAGACATGGGACAAAACAATGGACCTGTAGAATGGAATAAGTTATAAGACCTCTATGATTCATTTCATTTGTCAGTTCTTCCAGCTAATGTGAGATGTTTAGATGACATAACATTTGAGGACACATACTGTAATTTAGCTGGCCATCTTTTCCCCTCCCCTTTCTGGCTGCCCTCCCCTTCCCTTCTAAGTTCAAGTTGGTTTATTTGTCATATACATGGAGTTACCAGTGCAATGAAATGCTGACTAGCAGGTTAACCTCTTGACAACAACAATAGAACAAGTCAGTAGCTAAGTTAATATAAAGAGTAATACAATAGTAATAAACCCTTCATTCATAACTATCCTTAACATACCTGGGGTGTTTCTGGGATAGAGGGTTGATATAAAAGTCAATATAATCAGCAATACAGGAAGATTCTGAGACACAATCACTTACTATTGGTCAGCCGTAGGGAACCGCCAACGTCTCAGGAGATATGTATTTTAGGCAGTAAGTAAAACTGCCTAGGCCTTGGAGAATCTGCCCCAAAAAGATAGACCATCTGTTTATCTGTAATGTACTTATCCTCATATAGTTTACTCACTATCTCCTGGATTAATCTTTGTGTTTTTCCGGTTGTGTTGAGTGGGACAATGGAACATAGTGTTTACCATTATCCTATTGTCTATTGGCTTCAAGAAGATATTCACTTTATCCATTACAACAATCTGAGCCCCCTTTATCTGCTGGTTTAATCACTATATTCTGATGTTCAATGTTTCTAGAGCCTGATTTTTAGAAAGATGTGTAAGGTTGAGCTGATATCCAGGTCTGGTTCTGAATTGGGAAAAGGAAGCCACATCCCTACGTATAACAGTCTGTATAGTTTCTGACACTGACTCCAACTGAGGTTCCCAATGTGAGGGGTTTGGAAATAGTATATGAGGAAAATCTGTTTCATAATCAAAATGATCTTATAACTACAATCTTCTATGATAGAAGTGTAGATTCCTCCGGAGCTCCCCGCAGTCCACCTGTTTAGGAGTTGGTATGAAAGTCAGTCCTCTTTCTAGAACCTCACTCTCGGCTTGGTTGAGCCCAATGGGACATTGCTGGTCAAGACCTCAAATCGGTTGTGAAGTAGTATGGACATATTGATGGAACAAGGTCACTAAACTGGTGGTTAGACAGGGTAGATCCAAGAGCAGGCCTCTGCTGTCATCTAGAGGGCGTTTCTCTGTACTGCTTGACACGTGGAGACTCAATGGAGGCACAGTGCAAAGTGCTCAAAGTAAGGCCCAAACAATTGTTTGTCAGGCTGGGATCTATAAAGCAGTATGTTCTTCAATTAGATGCCAACTAATATTCATACAGGGACAATAGGTGGGGCAGGAGGAAGAATTAATTTTTTTAAGCTTCAGATTGAGATTGTTGTTATTCTCCAATATGTTTTTCTTCAGTGAGCCACTCTGGATTCTCCAAGGGGAATACTCCCTCTATTCTCCACTAGAGAGTTGTAGCTCCATGCTTTTGCTGGGAATTGTCCACTGTTGGTATACATTTATTTGGTCCCCAAAATACCAAAATAAAAAGGTGTATTTGTCTAGTTTTTAGCTGAGTCCCCAGTTAGCATCCATGTGGCTCATTTAAAAGTTTCAACAACAAAAAACGTACTCCTGACGTTTCACCACAATAGGCTTCTTCAGACAATGGTACAAAAAGTAGCCAAACAAAGCCAAAGGAAGAGTGATGAGCAGCAGTAGCATCATCAAACCAGCGAGGCCGCCGGCAAGCCCAACAGTGATGATGCTGCCGAGCTCCAACTGGTTCATAAGAAGAGAGTGTCTGGAATACTCGCTTACTGAAGATGCTGCATTGCTGAAAGTTCTGCGTGGGGTCCATCTATTGGGAGATGGCTAACTAGACTGTATATTCCACTGATTCACATGGATACCAGTCCATTCATTGGCTGTAAAAGTGGGTAAAAACAGAAAAGCATATAACTGTAACTATGTGGTCTTTACTTGAGAGACGAAGATATGGAGATAGAGAGAGGGGAAATTGGACTCCTGCCCAACCGCACCCTAATTCCCAGAATACACCTAGAGAGGAGAAGGCCGGGTAATCTATTATGGGGACAATGACATACAACACCGATAAGCAGGGAGGAGGTTAAATACATGATCAATGCACCACAACACGGATAAGCAGGGAGGAGGTTAAACACATGATCAATGCACCACAACACCGATAAGCAGGGAGGAGGTTAAACACATGATCAATGCACCACAACACCGATAAGCAGGGAGGAGGTTAAATACATGATCAATGCACCACAACACCGATAAGCAGGGAGGAGGTTAAACACATGATCAATGCACCACAACACCGATAAGCAGGGAGGGAGGTTAAACACATGATCAATGCACCACAACACCGATAAGCAGGGAGGAGGTTAAACACATGATCAATGCACCACAACACCGATAAGCAGGGAGGAGGTTTAATACATGATCAATGCACCACAACACCGATAAGCAGGGAGGAGTTTAAACACATGATCAATGCACCACAACACCGATAAGCAGGGAGGAGGTTAAATACATGATCAATGCACCACAACACCGATAAGCAGGGAGGAGGTTAAATACATGATCAATGCACCACAACACCGATAAGCAGGGAGGAGGTTAAACACATGATCAATGCACCACAACACCGATAAGCAGGGAGGAGGTTAAACACATGATCAATGCACCACAACACCGATAAGCAGGGAGGAGGTTAAACACATGATCAATGCACCACAACACCGATAAGCAGGGAGGAGGTTAAACACATGATCAATGCACCACAACACCGATAAGCAGGGAGGAGGTTAAACACATGATCAATGCACCACAATTGCATATTTCGGTTAGCCCATTAGAAATACCACAGTTAAGTTTATGTGTATCTGGTAAAATAATTCCATTTCTAATAGATACAGGGGCAACTATGTCATGTTTAAGGCAACAAGATTGAAGGTGTCCTTTAAGTAATCAGAAAGTCCAGTCTATTGGAATTAGTGGAACTATGCAAATTGATCCTATATCTCTCCCATTACAAATTGATCCTATATCTCTCCCATTACAAATTGATCCTATATCTCTCCCATTACAAATTGATCCTATATCTCTCCCATTACAAATTGATCCTATATCTCTCCCATTACAAATTGATCCTATATCTCTCCCATTACAAATTGATCCTATATCTCTCCCATTACAAATTGATTTGGAGGATATTATTTTTCAACATTCATGTATAGGAAGCGCTGCAACTCCTATGGCGTTAATGGGAAGAGACCTTTTAAGTAAACTCAATGCCACCATTTTTTGTTCACCAGATGGCATCGAGGTACATGGAACAACATCGGCTATTTTATGAACAAAGAGCAGGAAGTCATTTTAATCTGAAAGGGTGCATAATAAATTATATGAATGTGTTTATGATCATTTGATAGAAGTTTGGATAATAAGCTTTGATATAACATTATATTGTGGTTCCGTACATCAATGCCAATCATATAATATCAAGGAGTGGTATGGAGAGCGTGAGGTTATTTTAGAGTGTAGTGGAAAAGTATATATGTTTTAATGAGAGGCTTGACTTTGACAGAGTTTCCTGAAGGTTAGAGAATTGGTGAGGATCCAATGACAGGAAGGTCAGTGTCACTACAGTCTGGTTGTTTTGGTTCCGCTGGGAGTATGTTTGAAGAAGTTGATTTGTGTCGATTAAGAATCGTTAAAAAACAAACAGGAAAGGATTGTTTGATGTGAGTACCTAGGAGTTTCTAACGTTTTATATGGAGTATGTGACGATGTGAAAATAGGATGAATTTTATGTGTGTGTAATCGATTACTAGAGAGGTGATACAGTGATCATTTGAATAATATGTATGTATTAACTTGCTCACCCTAACGTAGACATACATCAGGGGTGGGAAATAATAAAGAAAGGTTTTCTGAGTTTGAGCCGTTGATGGATCATTTGATAGAGATAAGGGTTAAGAAATGAACTGCCCATAAGGAGTGGAATTTATAGACGTAACTTATAACATAACAAACCAGGATAATTGGGCTATTTGTGGGATTTATTTGTCATTTCAATAGCATTGAGTAAATGGAATAGAGTAAAATCTGGGTTTCTGAGTGTAATTCAACTGTTGGTATGTGTTGCTTAGACAGATACTACAAAGGATTTGGTTTGGTGATGTAGAATGGAAGATTTAGCGGCGTGATTGGTTCAAATTGAAAGACACAATTATTTAACAGGAATATCGAGACAATTTCGAGGTATTCATTTTTTTGTGTTGCCTAATGCTTTGCTAGATTAAACAATTGAAAATGGTGACATAATGTCAATCAATAAATTGGATATTAATACTATGGATACAAATTCAATATACGCTTCTCAACTACTGCAAGTGTTTGGTTTGTTACTTGTAGCCTCCTTAGAAAGGACAGTTACCAGATCTGATGACTTCTAATAATGGAGGTGTTATCTTCATTGATAAAGGGGAAAATAATATAATAATAATAATAGTGTAGTATAGTGACGAAGCACAGGGAAGAGAGTGTGTTTTCTTAATGGGTAGTGAAGCAACGGGACAAAGATAATTAAAAGAGTATTAAAAAACAGCAGGGATAAAAAAGCAGTGTTGGAAAGAAGCAGAGTATGAAAGATAACATTAACTGAGGAATATAGGAACTTTTAGCTGAGGTAGCTACAGAAATATTACTGACACAATATCCTAACAGATAAACCGAACCCAAACATGAAGCTACTACAGCCATCTAGGATTGTTAAAGTTGTAAAGTTAGTTTTTTAAACCCTACGATAGAGGGAAAGGCAGAACGCTGTTTGAGAATGGTTTTTATTTGTTGTTTGGAGAGTTTCTAGGTGTTGATCTGTGGGTGTTAGCAACTGGGGTTGGCTGAACGTGAGAGAGCTGTAAGTGTCATAATGGGTTAAGTTTGGTGTACCCGGATCACTGGTTGCTGCGGAAAAGGAGGAGGTAAAAGGGTGGTGAGTGTTAACGGTGTGAAATGGGTAGCTAGTTAGTGGTGTTAACTAGTAGCGTTTAGATTGGTGACGTAACTTGCTCTGCGACCTTGAAGGAGTTGTTTGCCTTGCTCTTCATGGTCGTGCCTTTTGTTGAATGACGGGTAATGGTGTGTCGAGGGTGACTGTTGTTAATGTGTGCAGAGGGTCCCTGGTTCAAGACCATGTAGGGAAGGAAGCAAAACTGTTACATTGATGCTGTTGACCTAGATCACTGGGTGAATTGATAATATTATACAAAAGAGATTGTCGTACCAACCCATGGCAGCTAGGATAACATGGTAGTTTAAGTGGCATCCCTGTGAATAGATGTTTTATTTGTTTTGACTATAACTTAACAATAATTTGTCACCTGCTAAAGTACCGTTAGATGGAAAGACAGCGATAGAGGATAATAGAGATTGTAGAGGGTTTTCTGTGTTAAAAGGAAAGTAGGTTAATTGGGAGATGAGAAATGTTGAATTGGATTGTTTGAAAAGGAAAGTAGGTTAATTGAGAGATGAGAAATGTCGAATTGGATTGTTTGAAAAAGAAAGTAGGTTAATTGAGAGATGAGAAATGTCGAATTGGATTGTTTGAAAAGGAAAATAGGTTAATTGAGAGATGAGAAATGTCGATTTGGATTGTTTGAAAAGGAAAGTAGGTTGAGAGATGAGAAATGTTGAATTGGATTGTTTGAGTTGACTAATATTAAAATAATCCTGTCTAGTTATGTGAATGAAAATATGTTATTAGGTAGTAGTGGTTGGTGGATCGAATTGACTTATGCCATGATTTAGTAAGCGGGTGAAAGAGAGTAGTGCTTGCTCTGCTATATCAGGATGTAAAGGATGCAGGGGGTGATGTGGAGCAGATATCTGAATAGTTGAATACGGAAGGTTCTTTGACAATTGTTTTATTATTATTATTAAATTCTATAGTTTGTTTAACCATCAGTGAGTTATGCAAACAGCTAATTAATTCTAAAAAACGATCATCTGTTTCTGGTACGTTGAACAATGGGAGGTAGTTTTTACTATTATGCTGATAGGGAAGTACATATTTTTTGTAAGTTGTGAATTTATTAAACAATAGGTTTATATTTCAATACATCAATGCAACAAGTTGAACAGATTACATTACCGAAAAGGGGTTATAGATTTTCATATTTTTAGAGATTTTATGTAATCTTCTTCTGGAGTAGTTATGAGGAATTAGAATGAAACAAACGATTATTGATGTGAGGTAGGACAGGGTATATCTGCATCATGTTTTGTGTGTAATTAATATTTTTGGATTGCTGATTATAATTGAATGTAAATGAAATATATACTTTCTCTTCCAGGAAAATTGGGATTTCCTTATCTCTCATTGGGATGTTTCAAAAGTCTGTGGGCTAGGGGGAGCAGTTAGTAAAATTTGGCAGTCTTATAATTAGGTCATAAGAGGGAGCTACCAAATTAAATAAGGCCTGGCTAGTTTTGTTTATTGTTTTCCAATAGGGTTTTTCAAATAACCACACACAACCCACCTATTATAATGGTTATATAGGGTTGTTATTTTAAGGGGTTTTAATGGGTCAAAGATGATAAGTTAAAGGAACACACACATTGAACTTTCTGAAGTTTTTTGTTTTATATGTGAGTTTTGGGTAAACACGTGATTTCTTTTGAGAAGAAATGTAATGAGGACTTACTGTACACTGGGGATGCAAAACATTTATGAAATGTTTTGACTGTGGTTAATGACTAGTTTAAACTATAGAATGGAACACTTCTTTGAATGACCTCTGAACTCTGTCTTGACTTTCTAGTGTGAATTGATCACCCACACTGGAAAGCCAAGAGGTATAGGATGGGGAATTTAAGGTAATTTATTATACAGAGTTTAGGGTAATTTATAATACTGATAATTATGAAGAATTGTATAATTTGGCAATAGTCATATCTATGATGCAGACCATAATAAGGTCAGAGTGAGAGAGCTAGTCCTGAATGAGGAACACATGGCGCTAGTCAATGTTGATATTACTTCAATTACTTAATGGATACAATTAAGTTAAGGTATTATCAAATGTTGTCATTTTAATTTTATTTATTATTTTGGTTTAACAGGCAATGTTGTTATTTTGGTTTTTTGAACGCATTAATCACGATGTGAGTCATGTGTCCAAAGGGGGAAGTACTGTTCGCTTGAGGCTTTTTGGTAAATATGCAAATTGAATTAAGAATATGAGCAGTAGTAATTCATGTGTTATGGGTTAGATTACATTTTTTAGGTGAAAGTGTATTTGTGGTATAAGGCAGGATGTACGGGAGGCCTGTTTATGAAACTAGTGACCTATAACAAGATGCAAAAATGTGCACTTCCTAATATCAAGGCTTCTCCTGACTGATAGGAAGACAGGCTATGGTAGCATATGGTGTCTCACCTAACAATGTGCCTAAGACTTCCCACGGGTGAAGGCTTCTCTGCCAAACCTAACAGGAGAATCTGGGCATTGTATGCACCCTGGAGACTGGCGGTAAAGGATTAAAGAAGTTAGAGATGGACAAAACCCAGGTGGGGAGGTCAGTACTAGGTGTTGCTGGTTACCTCTATGGAGGGTAAAAGTACCAGAGAGAGATACCTGCATCTATCCCACTGTAGGAGTGTGCCAACCCAGAGAAGGAAGATGGCATCGCCACTGCGGAGCATTGTTTTCTTTTGTGTCTGTTTGTATCTGTGTGTCTTTGCAGCAGGGATTCTCAACTTCCCTATTGGTACGCTGCCTGAAGGACACACTCCACAGAGCCATGTTGAGAAATGGAGAAGGACTCACTCCACAGAGCCATGTTGAGAAATGGAGAAGGACACACTCCACAGAGCCATGTTGAGAGATGGAGAAGGACTCTGCGTGATCCTAGACCCTAGTGACGGAAGAAGGGTCAGAGCTAAAAGGACCATACATTGTCACCCAGTCCACACCAACGGATGTACGGATAGAGGGGAGATGGACCTGGTATCATCTAAACCACTGCAACAGAGTACTAGGAGGAAACCGACCACCTAGAGATGAGGGAGCTGAGGATGCTGGAGCTGACGAGGATCAGGTGATGGGAGACGATGGCAAGGGGAATGCTACTGATGAGCTGCGTGTTCTGGCTGATTCCCTCGGCAGAGGGACAGACCTCCAAGAACTTCAAGATCTTCCAGAATTTAAAGAATCACCTGACTGTCACATCATTAATTTATATATCTGTGGAGGGTTTCCCTAACAGAAATTGGGGAGTATATTAGAAATTGGTATTAAGAATAATTAGTCAAACATAATAATTTGTCATATAGTCGATGCTTATATGGATTTCTTGGATTAGAAATGAACTCAATTAAACGGTTATGTTCTGTCTTCTCTTGAGGAAATACAGATGGTGTCTTGATGCATAGCAGAGATCATTTGGTCTAGAATGGTGTGAACCTAAAGAAGAAACAACCTGTGAACCGGCTGAAGATGAACATCAGAGGCGTTGAAGACGTTCCATCACTTCTACCTGCGATCGGACTACAACAGACAATCCAAGCTGGCAACGAATCTTCTCTCATGTGTTTTATCTCGAGGGAGTGGGACAGGAGTCCACCATTGAGTGAGAATGGAGAAAGATCTGTTCAAATACAACATTTCTCATGTTGTTGGTATACTGGTTGGCAAATGGACAAGACACAATGAGGTTGTAGAGATGGTGGTGACTCGGATGAGACATTGAAGTTGGGACATTGTCATGGGCAATTCATTTAGAACTATGAAGCTGTCTGAAGAACATCATGAAGAGACGCCAGAAGATTTAAGTGCCGGGGAAGGAAGGGGTTGGTTAGCTGTGTCGATAATAGATTTGGATTTATCTAAATTTGCTAATTTGGGTAGGAGGTATATACACTGTTAAATTAATAGTACTAACAATGCATTGAGCTGATGATCTGTAGTTATTCTCAGGATGAGGAAGGTCATATTTATACTGTATGTTAATACAAGTGTACATTCTGACAGTTGTAATGGGTGCAAAAGTTGAGGGTTTTAATTTTGAGTGATAGGACCAAGTGAATCAATAAGAATTGTCATTCTAAATTTGGTTGAGATAAGTAATTTGGTTTTGATTATAATTTATAAGATGACTGAGTGATTTAAGTAAATCATTAGTACATATTAGTAACTAAAGATGTTGAAACTATTTTCAACATGAAGGGTATTGCTTGTAAAATTGCGAGATAACTGTCGTAAATAGATATTATGGTTAAAACAGCGATACCTTATTGTAATGTCTTAGGATACACTTATATGATTTATTTCGAGTAGAAACTTTTGAATCTTACTGGTTGAAACATGTAAGTTAATGTAAGGATTGTGACTGATATCATCAACATGTTGATAATTAAGTTACCGTATTCACATATTAGCCACTATATACATTTGAAGTATTGGGAGGTATTGATAGGTGACTATGTATTCCCAAGGAGGGAGGTATTGATATGGATGTTTAGAGTGGTACATATCTCTGTTGCTAGGCAACAACTTAATTGGTTCCTATCATGGGGTTATGGGACCAGAGTGTTATCCTGTGTATCTCTCCTCAGGCATATTATGGGACCAGAGTCAGAGTTGAACAGAGTGGAACATGGTACCTATTAACAGTCTTGGATTGTCAAGCAATTGGGTCTGAAATGTCACTCATTGGACACTATGCAATTGATAATCGCATAGCAAGGGGGAATGTATGTGATTATAGGGGGAGATGCATGTTGTACATACTGGCCATCAGAATTGGAAGGTTATGGAAAATTAACTAAAGCTATGGGAAATATTAGAGACATATAGGAAGGTATTAGGAGTATGAATAGAGATGCAAAGATTGTGTGGGAATATGGTAATTTGAACGCTGTTCAATAGAAACATGGTAATTCAATAGGAACATGGATGGCAAGACTGAAGTTATTTTTATTGGGATATATTCATCTGACTATATTATCATCTCCATGTAACTCACACATTGTCATGAATCAATGTATTTTCTGGAATGATGTCAGGAGGTTAAGAATTCATGTGTATGTTTGGTTTGTTTGGTTCAATTAATGTTATACTTGTGGCATTTCACTTACAACATCAACATAATGAAAAGGGTGGATTGATATAACGACTTTTGATAAAGGATTTATTCATGTATATAAAATCATTAGCTGTATGTGAGTGACAGAGGAGGAGGACACGTGTTATTGATGTCACGGGTGAATGATCACTCATCTTAGAAAGAGTATGTGATGGAATGGCCTGGCTAGGGTGCCACACGATACTATGTACGGGGATCCTATTGTAGGAGATGAGTGACACTCAATAATGGTTGGCAACTGTGGGATGGAAGTAGCTCGGAGAGCATTATATAAACTGAGAGGTTTTCTATGGAAGTCATTCAGATGACAAGAGGCTAAGCCCGTACCGCTTGCCATTGAATCCAGTACTGTAACCATTAAATAACAATGAATCAACTCTCCATCTAAGTGGTCGACTACTCTCTTACATCCTGAAGTACGAGATACCAGAGAAACTGGTCATAACAGTGTTGTGAATATTTAGTCCACTCAGTGTATAACCTGTAGCTACACTGTGCAGTTAGCACCTTAACAGACGGCCCCTGTCTTTATCAGCATCATAAAAGATGACAGTATTTCAACCACATCAAATATGCATCCAAGCCAAAAGACTAATGACACAGGAGTGGTATCTGATTCTACACTATAGGAACCTTTTCAAGTGGTTATGAGAGGTCATATTATTTCATATGAGTCTGCCATAAACAAAAGGGAATGACATGTGACTGGAGAAGATCGCCTGCCCAACATCCTCTATTCTGACCAACAGAGACAAATCCAGTCCCTTTGAACTACCTAGATCTGTCCAGCAGGGTTGCCCACTCAGTCCTCTGCTCTTCGCTGTCTCCCTTGAACCCCTGGCGATACAAATAAGGGATCATCCTAATATCCAAGGTCTTAAAGTAGGAAACATAGAAAGCATCATTTCGTTATATGCAGACGATGTGCTTTTATACCTCTCAGACCCAGTAGCCTCTGTCCCTAACCTACTAGACTTAATCAATTCATTTGGCAAACTATCTGGAAATTCAATACATTGGGGAAAAAGTGACCTCATGTGTATCTCAGATAATTATACAACAAGTGAGCTGGAGAGGATACCATTTAAAGTGGTGCATGATCACTTAACTTACCTGGGTCTAAACATACCTAGAAACCCAAAGTTTATCTTCAAGCTTAACTACAGTGATCTGGTTGCAAAGCTAAAACAAAACATAGAGAGCTGGGGAATATTGCCTCTTTCTTTGATGGGGCGCATTAATGCCATAAAAATGGTTTCTCTTCCCAAGTTCCTTTTGTAACCAACTTCACATATCCCCCCAGAAGAAAGGCACACGGACACCCACACTTCAGGTTGACTCGGGTTTTATCTGCAGTAAAAGATATCAAACAGTGATGACAGGCATTGACAGGACGGTCACAGCCTCACGTTCACTGGTTAGGTAGGACACAATATATATTTTAGATTGGAGCAACAGTAGTGATACATACCCTCAATGTGAAGTAATATTAATCCATAAATACAGAGCACAAGTACAACCCTTTTATATAAACCTTTTAAGGTAGTAAGAAAATAAACATTCACTTAGTTTCAATAAGTCACCTGCTGGCAATAGCTAGCGTGACGTTGTAGTGCAGTGACCAACAGTGCTAGTTAGCTCATCATTAACATGGCTAGCTAAGCCAGCAAAAACTTGGTTCACCTGCATGAAATAGGTCTTCAATACATTAACGGCAAAATAAATATATACATAGCCACATTTACTATTGACTTTAGGATATATGAACCAGTTTTCCAAAACACTTATGTTATACAGCTTGAAACCGTTTTTATATCCAGAGGAACACGAACCTGCTCTCAGAATATCTCTCTCAGACTGAGGAGCGGGCAGACCAACTTCCCAAATAGGGGAGAAGCACTCCAAACCCATTAGTTGTTCTTTCAAAAGAAAATAGTACAAAAAATGCTAAGTCCGAAGACCTCTCGTATTACCAACCTTACTACAATGGCAGCAAATATTTTTATGAATTCAGTAACACAAAATGAAAGGAAACTTTATTTATATCACCCCTTTTCCTGAAGTGAATGGTTTCACCCACTACTCCACCGCGAACTGCACCGTTCTTTGACGTCTACATTGCACCGAGGTTGATGGAAACTTTAAATTTTCACTTTGTTACACTTTATCTTTGCCAGAATCTTCCTATTTGTCTTACCTCATCATTCTTTAAGACTTTGGACTCGGCAATCTTGTCATTTGTCTGGGGTTACAAAAACCATGGTATTGGTAAAGCCCACTTGCAAAAGCCCAAGGAAAGTGGCGTCTTAGGCCTCCCCATCTTTAAGCATTATTACTGGGCAGCAAATGCCAGGGCATTAACGTCCTGCCAACTGGGTTTCCCTGATCAGTTGGACACTGTTGCTCCCCTGTGGCATTAACGTCCTGCCAACTGGGTTTCCCTGATCAGTTGGACACTGTTGTCCCCCTGTGGCATTAACGTCCTGCCAACTGGGTTTCCCTGATCAGTTGGACACTGTTGCCCCCCCTGTGGCATTAACGTCCCTGCCAACTGGGTTTCCCTGATCAGTTGGACACTGTTGCCCCCCTGTGGCATTAACGTCCTGCCAACTGGGTTTCCCTGATCAGTTGGACACTGTTGTCCCCCTGTGGCATTAACGTCCTGCCAACTGGGTTTCCCTGATCAGTTGGACACTGTTGCCCCCCTGTGGCATTACAGTTTTTCTCAATTGCTAAAACACTAAAACCCATTGGCTGAACAAAGTTCTCAGTTGCCTGGATTCATTTAGCTAATTATGCAGTCTGTTATCAATACCTTAAACCATTTCACATGGTAAAACACAATATGCAGATCTCACTTAGACTTTTCAGCAAAACTCTAAACATGTTCTCATTCTCCAAACACATTCTGCACTCTAATGCACATGTCATCCATACTGGTAAACACAAGTGGCAACAATCAAACACAAATAGAGAACACATGTCATTGATTGAACACAACCACTCAAAATGGATTTAACCTGTTTCAAATGATGCGACACAACCAATATAAGGCAGTTCAGAGAGCAAACAGGTTGTTGAAGGTGGGAAGGAGAAAGTCTGAGAATGGATAGAAGAAACAATGTGAGAGGACGAGGACGAGTGCGTATGCCAGTTGGGCAGCGAGGAGGAAGAGGAGGAGGAGGAGCGCAAGAAAGAGGAAGAGGAGGACGAAGAGGAAGAGGAAGACAAAGAGTGGAAATATCTGATGAAATTCGAGCAACAGTCATAGACCATGTTCTTGTGGACTGCCAATGAGGGAAGCAGGACTTAGAGTGCAACCCAATTTGAGCCGATTTTCTGTGTCCACCATAGTAAGGACATTCAGAGAAGAGAACAGGTACAGTGTACTACTGCATTTTTGTAATTGCAAATTTACTGTACTACACTATATGCAGCTGTTTCAATAGACATTTGTAAAGTGAATCACTGTATGTATTGTACTGCATGAATATGTTTTGTAACTGCACAACTACTTTTTGTAGAATTGCAAGGCTGCCACATGCAGGTGGAAGGACAGCTATATTCACTGGGGAGCAAGAGGCCGTTATAGTTGGCATGGTCCTTCAAGATAATGCAATACGACTCAGAGAAATCCAGGAACGAGTGATACAAGACAACACACACTTCCAGGGAATCGACAGTGTGAGCGTTTCCACAATTGACCGTGTCCTCCATCGTAACAGGATGCGAATGAAACAAGTATACAGAGTACCTTTTGAGCGCAACTCACCAAGGGTGAAAGAACTGCGAGCTCAGTATGTGCAAGTAAGTGTACATTCAGAAACATTTACTGTAATCCAGATTGTCTACAGTACTAACACATACTATGTGAATGACATTACTCTTCAGTACATCCAATGTATGTGAATCAGAAGTGCATACAGTAGGCCTAATTGTACTCTACAGTATAACACTGTCTCTGGACCACTTACAAAATCCTACATACAGTATATTGTATTTCTACACAGACAATATTTGACTTGGAATCCTTGGACAGACCCCATGAGTTCATCTTTGTCGATGAATCAAGGCTTCAATCTAACAAAGAGGAGAAGGGAGAGGCCCGAAACATGATTGGACAGCGGGCCGTTGTTGAAGTCCCTGGTCAACGAGGTGGCGATGTCACAATATGTGCTGCTATCGGCAACCATGGTGTTCTACATCACCATGTTACACTCGGGCCATATAACACCCGGCACCTTCTAAGATCTATTGCCAATCTAAGAGATATTTTATATGAGCAGCAGGTTCAAGAGCAGCAGGGGCAAGAGCTAAATGAGAATCCCATTCCCACCTATGTGATAGTGTGGGACAATGTCAGTTTCCACCGAGCTGCTCAGGTAAGGGAATGGTTTAACATCAACGGGCAGTTTATGACCTTGTACCTCCCTCCATACTCGCCTTTCCTGAATCCGATTGAGGAGTTTTCCTCCTCTTGGAGATGGAAAGTGTATGATAGACAACCCTACACCAGAGTAAATCTGCTGCAAGCCATGGATTTAGCCTGTGGTGATATAGGTGAGGAATCATGTCAGGGCTGGATACGGCACACAAGAGGCTTCTTCCCCCGTTGCCTCAGGAGGGACAATATTGCTTGTGATGTGGACGAAGTGCTCTGGCCTGACCCAGCCCAAAGACAAGAAGAAGCACATTGATCACATGTTTACTCCTTAGATTTGTGTCCCTTTTAGTATTGTATACTGTAGTACAGTGCCTTGTAGGCTGTATACTGTACAATGGACAAATTGTATGGCCCTGAACATTGTGCTTTCCATTTGTTAACAGAACTGACTGCTCAATAGATTTTGACTGGTTGCAGGTTCATATCAACAAAGAACAAGAATTATAGTATCACAGAGACAAAGGACAAGTTTGTGAGATGCAGGGTACAGTACTGTAAAAATAGGGGTACAAGGAGGAGGAAGAACAAAAAACTAAATTGCAAAGACCAAAGCAGAGTAGTAATTTCTGATCAATTTTGAGCTACTATGATAGAACATGTTTTCGTTCATCAAAAGACAATGACGGAAAAATAGCGCTGTGCGGCACGTGAGGCCTTTTAACCAATCAGGTTACCGGAAAGTTCCATGAAATGCCTGTAACCAATCGGATGTCAGTAAATGCCTCCTCTTTCAGCACTACGTCACAAAGGATATAGCCATGTATGGACTAGTAACGATCTGCTCCAAAAAACAAGCTGTTGAATTATATATGATTCAACATGGAGAGTTTGAAAAATAGCGGTTGAATTATATATGATTCAACATGGAGAGTTTGAAAAATAGCGGTTGAAGTTCTACATGAAACATGCTAACAAAAACAACATTTATGCTAGGTGTAGTTGACGGAGTTGGGATAAAATGATACAAATCAAGTATTTATATACATTATTGCCGATGTATTGTACATTTTATGAAAGTATGGAAGTTATAGTTCCAAAATATACCAAAATCGAACATTGACAGATGGAAGCAAAATCACAATTTTTGCCTGTGGTGCCTGGCCTTAATATTTTACAATTGGTTTCGATTTATAATGTCAGATTATCAAATGGGCATGAACAGGGTCAGGGGAACAGCTCGACTAGTGAATGGAGGCTGCTTTCCTGCCTGTTCGTTTGTAGTTTTTCAATCATATGCTGTGTATACTCTGGTTATTTCACTCCAAAACCCCACCACTGTTTGAGGAGCATGCAGCCTCTCGCTGCGCGACAGGTGATATTCCGCCCAAACTCTGTATGCCATGGGCTCTTTCACTCCAAAAAATCAAATCAAATCAAATCAAATTGTATTGGCCACATGCGCCGAATACAACAGGTGCAGACATTACAGTGAAATGCTTACTTACAGCCCTTAACCAACAGTGCATTTATTTTTAATAAAAAAGTAAAATAAAACAACAACAAAAAAGTGTTGAGAAAAAAGAGCAGAAGTAAAATAAAATAACAGTAGGGAGGCTATATATACAGGGGGTACCGGTGCAGAGTCAATGTGCGGGGGCACCGGCTAGTTGAGGTAGTTGAAGTAATATGTACATGTGGGTAGAGTTAAAGTGACTATGCATAAATAATTAACAGAGTAGCAGCAGCGTAAAAAGGTGGGGTGGGGGTTGGGAGGGCAGTGCAAATAGTCTGGGTAGCCATGATTAGCTGTTCAGGAGTCTTATGGCTTGGGGGTAGAAGCTGTTGAGAAGTCTTTTGGACCTAGACTTGGCACTCCGGTACCGCTTGCTGTGCGGTAGCAGAGAGAACAGTCTATGACTAGGGTGGCTGGAGTCTTTGACAATTTTGAGGGCCTTCCTCTGACACCGCCTGGTATAGAGGTCCTGGATGGCAGGAAGCTTGGCCCCAGTGATGTACTGGGCCGTACGCACTACCCTCTGTTTGAGGAGCATGCAGCCTCTCGCTGCGCGATTGGTGATATTCCGCCCAAACTCTGTATGCCATGGGCTCTCCAACCCTGATCCTGCAGCTACCCAGTGCTTCATTTTGGGAAACCAGGTGGAATCTGTTTTGGATCATCAATAGTAACATGTTTTCACAAGGAAACATATTTCACTAAACTGTTGACAGCCCTTCTCTCTGCTCGCTCGAAAAATGAATGAAGGATAGAGGGGAGGAGATGGAAACGCACGGTGGTGAGATATTCTGTAGCTAAAAGTAATATGTCATCCTATTAATTATGAACATATTTGTTTTCTTCCTATTACTAGACTATATTAAAATCTAATTCTGTAAAACGGAAGGCTAACTCTGTAAGCTGCCCTGCACAATCAATGAACCAACAGCATGGCCTAGACCAATACGTTCTCTCCCAGACTCATGGATAGAAAGTGTGGAGTGTAACATAAGGTAACCAGTCCATCCAGTATGTATAATAATACAGTCATCACTCAAAGGACATTACTAGAATGTGTTTAATTGTGGAGTCAAGGCTAGACCAATTATGTACGAAAGACATCTTCAATCTTTTTTCAGTTTTTAATGTTTTTCTGCCGTGTGTAATATGCGGTAGGCCATGTTTTGTATAATGGCAAAATCATTATTTTATCATTAGTTTTTTCGGGCTTGGGCTCATATATAGCCTGTGTGTATACATAATATACAACATCCACAACAACCACAACAACCATGTTTTTCACTCAGTTTCAACCTGTTGAACTTCTTTCTTCAAATGGATCAATCACAGTGATATGAGTTTTAAAAAGTACAATACTGTTTTGTTTGATGTGATTTTTTTGTTTTTGGGTGTGTGTGTGTGAGAGAGAGAGAGAGAGAGAGAGAGAGAGAGAGAGAGAGAGAGAGAGAGAGAGAGGAGAGTTTGCGTACGGTGGGATCCTTTAATCAGTTTGGATCATTGGACAGGTCAGAGTCTATGTTTGAAGTGTTCCAGGGTAGAGAATGTTCCAGAGTAGAGAGTGTTACAGAGTAGAGAGTGTTCCAGAGTAGAGATTGTTCCAGAGTAGACAGTGTTCCAGAGTAGAGAGTGTTCCATGGTAGAGAGTGTTCCAGAGTAGAGAGTGTTCCAGGGTAGAGAGTGTTCCAGAGTAGAGATTGTTCCAGAGTAGAGAGTGTTCCAGAGTAGACAGTGTTCCAGAGTAGAGAGTGTTCCAGAGTAGAGAGTGTTCCAGAGTAGAGAGTGTTCAAGAGTAGAGATTGTTCAGGAGTAGAGAGTGTTCCAGAGTAGACAGTGTTCCAGAGTAGAGAGTGTTCCAGAGTAGAGAGTGTTCCAGAGTAGAGTGTTTCAGAGTAGAGAGTGTTCCAGAGTAGAGAGTGTTCCAGAGTAGAGAGTGTTACAGAGTAGAGAGTGTTCCAGAGTAGACAGTGTTCCAGAGTAGAGAGTGTTCCATGGTAGAGAGTGTTCCAGAGTAGAGAGTGTTGCAGAGTAGAGAGTGTTCCAGAGTAGAGTGTTCCAGAGTAGAGAGTGTTCCAGAGCAGAGAATGTTCAAGAGTAGAGAGTGTTCCAGGGTAGAGAGTGTTCCAGGGGTAGAGAGTGTTCCAGAGTAGAGAGTGTTCCAGGGTAGAGAGTGTTCCAGAGTAGAGAGTGTTCCAGAGTAGAGAGTGTTCCAGAGTAGAGAGTGTTCCAGGGTAGAGAGTGTTCCAGAGTAGAGAGTGTTCCAGAGTAGAGAGTGTTCCAGAGTAGAGAGTGTTCCAGAGTAGAGAGTGTTCCAGAGTAGAGATTGTTCCAGAGTAGAGAGTGTTCCAGAGTAGAGAGTGTTCCAGAGTAGAGAGTGTTCCAGAGTAGAGAGTGTTCCAGAGTGAGAGAGTGTTCCAGAGTGAGAGAGTGTTCCAGAGTACAGAGTGTTCCAGAGTAGAGAGTGTTCCAGAGTGAGACAGTGTTCCAGAGTAGAGAGTGTTCCAGAGTAGAGAGTGTTCCAGGGTAGAGACTGTTCCAGAGTAGAGAGTGTTCCAGAGTAGAGAGTGTTCCAGAGTAGAGAGTGTTCCAGAGTAGAGAGTGTTCCAGAGTAGAGAGTGTTCCAGAGTAGAGAGTGTTCCAGAGTAGAGAGTGTTCCAGAGTGAGAGTGTTCCAGAGTGAGAGAGTGTTCGAGAGTAGAGAGTGTTCCAGAGTAGAGATTGTTCCAGAGTGAGACAGTGTTCCAGAGTAGACAGTGTTCCAGAGTAGATAGTGTTCCAGAGTAGAGTGTTCCAGAGTAGAGTGTGTTCCAGAGTAGAGAGTGTTCCAGAGTAGAGAGTGTTCCAGAGTGAGAGAATGTTCCAGAGTGAGAGAGTGTTACAGAGTAGAGAGTGTTCCAGAGTAGAGAGTGTTCCAGAGTGGAGAGTGTTCGAGAGTAGAGAGTGTTTTAGAGTGAGAGAGTGTTCCAGAGTGAGAGAGTGTTCCAGAGTAGAGAGTGTTCCAGAGTGAGACAGTGTTCCAAAGTAGACAGTGTTCCAGAGTAGACAGTGTTCCAGAGTAGAGTGTGTTCCAGAGTAGAGAGTGTTCCAGAGTAGACAGTGTTCCAGAGTAGACAGTGTTCCAGAGTAGAGTGTTCCATGGTAGAGAGTGTTCCAGAGTAGAGAGTGTTCCAGGGTAGAGAGTGTTCCAGAGTAGAGAGTGTTCCAGAGTAGAGAGTTTTCCAGAGTAGAGAGTGTTACAGAGTAGAGAGTGTTCCAGAGTAGAGAGTGTTCCAGAGTATAGAGTGTTCCAGAGTGAGACAGTGTTCCAGAGTAGACAGTGTTCCAGAGTAGAGTGTTCCATGGTAGAGAGTGTTCCAGAGTAGAGAGTGTTCCAGGGTAGAGAGTGTTCCAGAGTAGAGAGTGTTCCAGAGTAGAGAGTTTTCCAGAGTAGAGAGTGTTACAGAGTAGAGAGTGTTCCAGAGTAGAGAGTGTTCCAGAGTAGAGAGTGTTCCAGAGTGAGACAGTGTTCCAGAGTAGACAGTGTTCCAGAGTAGAGTGTTCCAGATTAGAGTGTTTTCCAGAGTAGAGGGTGTTCCAGAGTAGAGAGTGTTCCAGAGTGAGAGAATGTTCCAGAGTGAGAGAGTGTTCCAGAGTAGAGAGTGTTTCTAGAGTAGAGAGTGTTCCAGAGTAGACAGTGTTCGAGAGTAGATAGTGTTCCAGAGTGAGAGAGTGTTCCAGAGTAGAGAGTGTTCCAGAGTAGAGAGTGTTCCAGAGTAGAGAGTGTTCCAGAGTGAGAGAGTGTTCCAGAGTAGAGAGTGTTCCAGAGTAGAGAGTGTTCCAGAGTGAGAGAGTGTTACAGAGTAGAGAGTGTTCCAGAGTAGAGAGTGTTCCAGAGTGGAGAGTGTTCGAGAGTAGAGAGTGTTTTAGAGTGAGAGAGTGTTCCAGAGTGAGAGAGTGTTCCAGAGTAGAGAGTGTTCCAGAGTGAGAGAGTGTTCCAGAGTAGAGAGTGTTCCAGAGTGAGAGAATGTTCCAGAGTGAGAGAGTGTTACAGAGTAGAGAGTGTTCCAGAGTAGAGAGTGTTCCAGAGTGGAGAGTGTTCGAGAGTAGAGAGTGTTTTAGAGTGAGAGAGTGTTCCAGAGTGAGAGAGTGTTCCAGAGTAGAGAGTGTTCCAGAGTGAGACAGTGTTCCAAAGTAGACAGTGTTCCAGAGTAGACAGTGTTCCAGAGTAGAGTGTGTTCCAGAGTAGAGAGTGTTCCAGAGTAGACAGTGTTCCAGAGTAGACAGTGTTCCAGAGTAGAGTGTTCCATGGTAGAGAGTGTTCCAGAGTAGAGAGTGTTCCAGGGTAGAGAGTGTTCTAGAGTAGAGAGTGTTCCAGAGTAGAGAGTTTTCCAGAGTAGAGAGTGTTACAGAGTAGAGAGTGTTCCAGAGTAGAGAGTGTTCCAGAGTATAGAGTGTTCCAGAGTGAGACAGTGTTCCAGAGTAGACAGTGTTCCAGAGTAGAGTGTTCCATGGTAGAGAGTGTTCCAGAGTAGAGAGTGTTCCAGGGTAGAGAGTGTTCCAGAGTAGAGAGTGTTCCAGAGTAGAGAGTTTTCCAGAGTAGAGAGTGTTACAGAGTAGAGAGTGTTCCAGAGTAGAGAGTGTTCCAGAGTAGAGAGTGTTCCAGAGTGAGACAGTGTTCCAGAGTAGACAGTGTTCCAGAGTAGAGTGTTCCAGAGTAGAGTGTTTTCCAGAGTAGAGGGTGTTCCAGAGTAGAGAGTGTTCCAGAGTGAGAGAATGTTCCAGAGTGAGAGAGTGTTCCAGAGTAGAGAGTGTTTCTAGAGTAGAGAGTGTTCCAGAGTAGACAGTGTTCCAGAGTAGAGAGTGTTCCAGAGTGAGAGAGTGTTCCAGAGTAGAGAGTGTTCCAGAGTAGAGAGTGTTCCAGAGTAGAGAGTGTTCCAGAGTGAGAGAGTGTTCCAGAGTAGACAGTGTTCCAGAGTAGACAGTGTTCCAGAGTGAGAGAGTGTTCCAGAGTAGAGAGTGTTCCAGAGTGAGAGAATGTTCCAGAGTGAGAGAGTGTTCCAGAGTAGAGAGTGTTCCAGAGTAGAGAGTGTTCCAGAGTAGACAGTTTACCAGAGTAGAGAGTGTTCCAGAGTGAGAGAGTGTTCCAGAGTAGAGAGTGTTCCATGTTATTCTGTCTCTCACTGTTCAAATAAACCTACCATTAAAATTATAGACTGATCAATTCTTTGTCAGTGGGCAAACATACAAAATCAGCAGGGGATCAAATACTTTTTCCCCTCACTGTATAATGAGGTACAGAATACATTTCTAGCTGAACCAACCACAGATGGATCTATAACGAGGTACAGAATACATATCTAGCTGAACCAACCACAGATGGATCTATAATGAGGTACAGAATACATATCTAGCTGAACCAACCACAGATGGATCTATAATGAGGTACAGAATACATATCTAGCTGAACCAACCACAGATGGATCTATAATGAGGTACAGAATTCATATCTAGCTGAACCAACCACAGATGGATCTATAATGAGGTACAGAGAGAGAGAGAGAGAGAGAGAGAGAGAGAGAGAGAGAGAGAGAGAGAGAGAGAGAGAGAGAGAGAGAGAGAGAGAGAGAGAATGTAATAGGGATTATTTATGTATGATGTTGGTAGAATGTATACATTGGGATAGTAGTAAGGATCCTACCAGGGATTATTTATGTATGATGTTGGTAGAATGTATACATTGGGATAGTAGTAAGGATCCTACCAGGGATTATTTATGTATGATGTTGGTAGAATGTATACATTGGGATAGTAGTAAGGATCCTACCAGGGATTATTTATGTATGATGTTGGTAGAATGTATACATTGGGATAGTAGTAAGGATCCTACCAGGGATTATTTATGTATGATGTTGGTAGAATGTATACATTGGGATAGTAGTAAGAGGTTGGTGGGTAAATGACTAAGATTCAAGCCTCCCATCAGTTAGGGAGATTTGTTTCTTTATTGTGTGTTTAGTTGTACCTTTACCTTCCTGTAGTGGGTCATTTGGAAGGATTCTCTATGGAGAAATTGTCTAATATCCCTCCCAATGTGTTCTCACAAGGGAGGTATTGAACGGGGTGTCAATTTTCATTTTTTGAGAAAAAAAGTATTACTTGTTAAACGATCTCTTTCTCTGAGCAATTGTATTAGTATAAAATCATTTAATTTAATAATTTGGGACCCCACTGTAGACTTCAAAGTTAGAGATATGTTGAAACTGGATCCCTCATAATGATTCAACATTGTATAGTATACCATGGCCATTACTGGCCAAAGGTTAAACTACTGTTATGTTAATGCTATACTATGGTGTTGTGCCACTAGACTTTGACCAGTTATTATTGCATCCAAAGATCAACTGTACCTAGAACACAGATACAGAGCCACTTGTCATCAGGAAGGTGCTCTCTCAGCAGAACGGAAAATATCTCAATGATTTGACATGTTCTGGTTGTGAATTCAGGCTACAAGGTAAGAATCTTCCAAGGGATTATTGTAAAGTGTGTAGGGAAATTAAATATATGGTGTTATTATAGTATAGAGAATGACAGTAAAACACTCAGATCTAACAGTCCATTTCACCTGGGACAGGTACGTGACAGTTCAATCATACAAAATGGCGCTAACTGGGCGTAGGCAAGTCAAATTCAAAAACATATCGTTCATATCTCGTATTATAGGATTCGTATATCGTGGTTATTTTACAATATGTAAAAATGTTAATGTATCATAGTTCTAAATAATCTTTCAAAATATCAGAACATTTGTTGTTTTCAAAATTAGAATGAGCTCCTACATCCTGTGTAATTTGGTATGAAACCTGAACGTACTTTTCTTAACATTGATATTATGAATTAAATTCATTAATATCATAATCATATCAGACCTGTTGAACAAAGCAACACACTAGAATGAGTGGAATTATTACAAGAGAAAGTGAGACATTATTATTATTAATTACTATTAATAATAATATTATTGTATTCATATTATTATTCATATTATATTATCATTATTATTATTATTAGTTCCACTACATGGAGAAAAGGTTAACAATATCAGTCATGACTACGTGTTGATGTGATTGCATTAAATCACCTGACTGTTTGGACGTGTCTGTTAGTAAATGTTTGATTTCTAAGAGATAATGAGTAAAAGAGAACAATTGACCTTCAATAATTAGTTGTCACTGTGTTCACCACAACCAACATGCTGCATCTCTGTTTAGGGGTCAGTGGTCTAAAATTAGTCTCTCTGGAGAGAGAGAGGAGGGGGGCCCTGCCTCTAAAATGAGTCTCTCTGGGGAGAGAGAGGAGGGGGGCCCTGCCTCTAAAATGAGACTCTCTGGGGAACATGACACCAAAGCTAAGAGGTGAGATGTTGTTTAAGAACTTATAAAGAGTTTATTTCACAAACTTTTTCATATTTGTTATTTTTCGTCAGAAATGATTGCTTATGGGTACCTTCATGTGTCAAAAATGTTGACAATATTACCATTATATCAACACACTCTTCACTCCTGTTTAAACCAAAAAGGTTTCTATCGCTTGCTTAATATATGGAACCACTAAAAGTTCTATATAGAAACCTTTTATAGGGTTCTTTGATCAGAACTCTAGAGGTTCTTCTTCACTGAACCAAAATGGTTCCATATAGAACCCTGCATGGTGCCATTTATGAATTATGGCTACTACTATTAAATAGGAATATTTTTTGCAAAGAATATAATTTATAGGAAAATTGGAATGGTTGTAAAATCCCAATATTCATTAAAAATTATCCTTAGAAATAGCAGTGCTGGGGGTTTGGAAAGCCATAGTCAGTCAATCAACAATAGAACAATACTCTTATGAAAAATATTGATCTGTAACTTACAGTCTGTGGATACTATGCGACTAGAAAGGTTAAAAATGCATGCAAGAAATCACAGCGCAGCTGAAAAAAATATGGCAGGTGAAAATCAAAAGAGGATGTTCTATGGAGATAGGTGGGCGGGGCTGAGAGTAGCAGAGGGGTGGGATTAAAAAAGATCATGATCGGTAATAGTCATTACTGTAAACACTATAGATGTCTGAGTATTATCTATCCAAAATGTAATGTGTATAAGAAATTATTATTATTATATATATAAAAAAGTAATTACTGTGTATAAAAGTATTGTATGGGGGGTAGAATTTATCTTCGTTATATTCAAACACACTGGTGGCCAGGGAGGCATCTCTTTGTTCGAACGATGGCCCAACTCTGGCTGACTTCTTTACAATACAATACATTACAATACAGTACAACTTTGTCCATTAGTTCCAGCAAACAACAAAAATGTATTTTCTGCTCCGTTCATAACCCCCCAAACAGCAGACCTCACACATACAGTTGAGACCAGCACAGGTTCAAGCTGCAGTGCAGCGCCCCTGGATGGAGAGCATGTTGTGGGGTTAAGGGCCTTGCTCAAGGGCCCAACGAAAGGTGATTGTTTTGAGGACGTGGACCCAGCAGCCCTCCAGGGGTCAGATCAATTCCGCCCGTTCTTTCCAGCGCCCGGCCCGGGATTCAAACTGGACACTTTTCGGCCACAGGTCCAACGCCTGCCACAGCTCCAACTCATTTGCCGCTGGGCGACAACCTGAGTTAATATTCAGAAATAAGCATGAGTTAATCTGCCAAAATGAAGACAAAATGTTATGCAGACATCATTATTATGATAACATACATGCAGTTGTCATCAGCAGCAGCCACAAGAGAGAGAGCCTCTGATAGTTCTGGGTAACTGCCAGACTGAGCAAAACATAGATGGTGTGTTAAAAGTCATGTAATGATTAACTAGGCTATTGAATCACCAAGACTTATTATACATCATTATTATACAGAAATCATTGCCAAAAGCTGAAGAGAAACTGTTGCATGTAGGTCTATATTATTTATGGATTGATCATATAGAAATATAGAAACATTAATTTAACTACTCCAAAGCAAATTGCATGTGGCGCAGGAACCACTGCTGCATTTTCCTATTATCAAGACACCTTCTGTTAATCTGATCTCAAAATATTGTTTTTAAAAACTAAGAATTTTGTTTTACGTAATAATAATGATAATGACCGTCCACGTACGGTTTGGTGCCAAGCATATTGTCTAGTTAGGAGCAGAGTGAGGTGATCTTGGGGAATAACGACGGAGTTCGTTACAGTGTTGAGACACCGAAGTTTATTGTTCAATTTGCTTTTTGCTTTATGGTCAGAGACAGTGTGAGTGTAGCCAGATCCTTTTCACTCACTATCCTTGTTTCATTTTGTGGTTCACCGGATTCATCATAATCTTCGAGAAGAGGGACAGATGAACGACCTGCTAGCTAGCCAAGCTAGTCGGTACAGCTAGCTAAGCTAGCTACTCTACCAGCAGCATCCTAGTTATCCTAGCTACCACTACATCATCACCGGCTGCCTGCATTTCTTGTGGACCCGATGGAGCTCCCGGGTTGTTTCTTCCACCTGTTAAATACCGTGGAGGGCTTCTCCCTCTCTCGTTGACGGATGCTGGCTACCTACCATCCCTCTGTCCGGTTCTCCTCTCTTCACTAGATGGGCGGTAACTTTAGTGTTTAATCCCTCTGTGTCCAAGGACCGAACTTTTGAATATTATTTTCGGGGCGCCTCACGTTTGTAACGCTTTTTTCTGATAAAAACTAGTTTCATAATATTACCTTCTGTCCCTCGTTATAAAGTAATCTCGAAACAACAGGCCTTATGTTTGGGCATTTTTCACCCTACCAGCTCCTATTAGTTCTGTTGAGCTCCGTGACACCGACTCGCCTTCAGAACGTTCTATTCCCAGCTCATTGTTCTGCGTCACAATGTCAGCTTCACTATTGTTATCAATGAGACCTGCCTGCGTTAACCCTGTAGGTTTACCTCAGGTAACTTATTATTAACAAGGTTACGGACACTTGGTGAGCGCACTCTCTGTTCACCTGAGTACATGTTGTGGTCACCTATAGTGAGGTGAGACACAGTTTAAGAGGCGATGGCTTGCAGATAACCATCAAACATTAAACATTATCTGGTCATGGTTAACCATATTTGTTTTAAGAGAAAAGTGTACAATCTAAACAAAACGCATGTCCCTATCGTCTTTTTCAAGATGTGGCCGATTTAAACAGCCAGAATACATTTTTTAATTAAGAAATAACCCTTTTTTTCATGACTTGTTGTTTCTAAGTGGCTGCTGGGTAATTTTATATGCATCGAACTCTTCGTTCGTAGGCACCAAATTGAGCGAATGCTGTGCAGGTTCACTGAGTTGCAAACCAAATGGGTATAATGGGGTGATTGTTGTCGAATTGGGTGGTCTAGCTAATGGATTTGTAGATCTGACGCAGTTGCTACCTCAGATTATGAGCCTAGCAAGTGTCATGAATAAGTTATGTAGTACCCACATACGGCCACAAGGAGGAGCAAGAGTGCCATAAACCCATACAGTTTTTTGCCATATAAACCCTAAACCTAACAATCAATCAAATGTATTTATAAAGCCCTTTTTACATCAGCAGATGTCACAAAGTGCTATACAGAAACTCTTACCCTACTTATAACCTATTTTAGCCGTAACCCTAACCCCTAATTCTAGGGTAGGGTAGCCTAGAACACTTTTAGAAACTATTTTAGTAATAATATTATCTTAGTAAATATAATTATAGTACTTAGTAAATACAATTATAGTACTTAGTAAATACAATTATAGTATTAAATAGCATTTTGATTATTTTGTTAATCAAAACCTGTCTAAGCGTTTTGCTGTTAGTTTTTTTGTTATTAGTTATTTTATGCTATTTATTATTGAAAGGTAGAACGCTTGATAAATAAGACATATTTGAAATACACTATATTTCTCAGCTGCCTCACCAATGTCTACATTAATTAATAACTTTTAATTGCTGAATATTTCCCATAGATGGCAGCATAAGACCACGAAGCATCAGTTATAGGCAACAAGCAGCAATATGATTGACATAAAATAGCATGCAACCAAATACTATATGTCCCATGATTTTCTAAAGTGGTCAATCATTACTTTAGTTAGCTATATATCTCATATTAGACCTGTGATGCTTTTGGAAGAGCAATTAAATAGTGACTATAGCAGGTGTTGAACCCCTGATAAATAATCACTAGTCAGATGCGCTAACCTCAACCCTGGTATACATGCATTATAAAACATGATCTTAATATCTGATATTGGGAGTAAACAACCTCGGAATAGATAAGACAAGAGTGCGTCTTCCAGCCCACCAATAAATTACATCATGCAACCCTCGCGGTTAGCAAATGTACCTCAACATGCCCCTCGCTTGTGCTAGAAGGCAGAGTGCTCGCTGCTGGTTGATGAATCTGACAATGAATGTACTAGGAAAATAGTTTTTTCTCGACTAGAGGTGACTAAATTACTGTTCAGGCTTATTGATAATTGTTATAGTATTGAAGTATAATTTCAAAACATGACCATAAAAACAGCTAATAATAAACATGAATCATCATTATATTATTTCACAGTAATCTGTTAAATGTGTTTTCAGTCGTTCCTCTTGCGTTAGCAGTGTGGAAAGGGACAGTAAAAAGCGTGTGCAGGAGTTTTCCTGTGAGGGGGAGTGGTGGTGTATCCAGGGAGAAAACTAAACTAACCTTCTGAAATGTCATTCTTGGTCTTATGCTTCATTCTATTGGTATTATTTAGCAACTGCAGTAGTACTGAATAAAGTATTTCCTTACTAAAGTAGTAATTACTCAGAATTTCAAAATATGACATTTTCTAGTTCATTTTACCACTTACAACCATAACATAACAATTTATACCATAACAAACAATGAAACTGACATAAACCAAAAACACCATACATTTAGTTAACTATATATATACACTGCTCAAAAAAATCAATCACACTTCTGTGAAATCAAACTGTCCAATTAGGAAGCAACACTGATTGACAATGCATTTGACATGCTGTTGTGCAAATGGAATAGACAACAGGTGGAAATTATAGGCAATTAGCAAGACACCCCCAATAAAGAAGTGGTTCTGCAGGTGGTGACCACAGACCACTTCTCAGTTCCTATGCTTCCTGGCTGATGTTTTGGTCACTTTTGAATGCTGGCGGTGCTTTCACTCTAGTGGTAGCATGAGACGGAGTCATCCAGGATGGCACATCAATGCGAGCTGTGGCAAGAAGGTTTGCTGTGTCTGTCAGCGTAGTGTCCAGAGCATGGAGGCGCTACCAGGAGACAGGCCAGTACATCAGGAGATGTGGAGGAGGCCGTAGGAGGGCAACAACCCAGCAGCAGGACCGCTACCTCTGTCTTTGTGCAAGGAGGAGCAGGAGGAGCACTGCCAGAGTCCTGCAAAATGACCTCCAACAGGCCACACATGTGCATGTGTCTGCTCAAACGGTCAGAAACAGACTCCATGGGGGTGGTATGAGGGCACGACGTCCACAGGTGGGGGTTGTGCTTACAGCCCAACACCGTGCAGGACGTTTGGCATTTGCCAGAGAACACCAAGATTGGCAATTCGCCACTGGCGCCCTGTGCTCTTCACAGATGAAAGCAGGTTCACACTTAGCACATGTGACAGACGTGGACAGAGTCTGGAGACGCCGTGGAGAACGTTCTGCTGCCTGCAACATCCTCCATCATGACCGGTTTGGCGGTGGGTCAGTCATGGTGTGGGGTGGCATTTCTTTGGGGGCCGCACAGCCCTCCATGTGCTCGCCAGAGGTAGCCTGACTGCCATTAGGTACCGAGATGAGATCCTCAGACCCCCTTGTGAGACCATATGCTGGTGCATGTTGGCCCTGGGTTCCTCCTAATGCAAGACAATGCTAGACCTCATGTGGCTGGAGTGTGTCAGCAGTTCCTGCAAGAGGAAGGCATTGATGCTATGGACTGGCCCGCCCGTTCCCCAGACCTGAATCCAATTGAGCACATCTGGGACATCATGTCTCGCTCCATCCACCAACGCCACATTGCACCACAGACTGTCCAGGAGTTGGCGGATGCTTTAGTCCAGGTCTGGGAGAAGATCCCTCAGGAGACCATCCGCCACCTCATCAGGAGCATGCCCAGGTGTTGTAGGGAGGTCATACAGGCACGTGGAGGTTACACACACTACTGAGCCTCATTTTGACTTGTTTTAAGGACATTACATCAAAGTTGGATCAGCCTGTAGTGTGGTTTTCCACTTTAATTCTGAGGGTGACTCCAAATCCAGACCTCCATGGGTTGATACATTTGATTTCCATTGATAATTTTTGTGTGATTTTGTTGTCAGCACATTGAACTATGTAAAGAAAAAGTATTTAATAAGATTATTTCATTCATTCAGATCTAGGATGTGTTGTTTAAGTGTTCCCTTTATTTTTTTGAGCAGTGTATATATAAGTATATCATATATATCGAGTGGTGCAGTGGTCTAAGGCACTTAATCGCAGTGCTAGCTGTGCCACTAGAGATCCTGGTTCGAATCCAGTTTCTGTCGTAGCCGGCCGCGACCGGGAGACTCGTGGGGCGGCGCATAATTGGCCCAGCGTCGTCCAGGGTAGGGGAGGGAATGGCCGGCAGTGATGTAGCTTGGTTGGTAGAGCATGGCGTTTGTAACGCCAGGGTTGTGGGTTTGATTCCCACGGGGGGATAATATTAAAAATAATGTATGCACTCACTAACTGTAAGTCGCTCTGGATAAGACTGTCTGCTAAATGATATATACTATTTATTTAGATGGGTGCCATTATCTGCCAAAGTAACACCACTGTAGATAAAGAAGAGCTCTCCAGTAGGTGAACCAAAACTTTCAAAGGCCATTTTCTCAAAATTGAGGTTACAAGTTTATCATCTTTCAAAGCAGAATTACTTTCCCATTGTTCCTCAACTGTAGTGTATGATATACCTTTTTCTAGCTGAGTCTCTACTTTTATCCAATGTAAAAAACACAATTTCAAATTTTGCTACATAAGATTGAATCGAGCAGGTCGGCCACATTTGACTGTGTAAAACCTAGCAGTACTTATTTTTTCTCTGAGAGTGAGACAGATATATATTATTACTGTGTAAAACCTAGCACTACTACTTATTTCTCTGAGAGTGAGGCAGATATATAATTACTGTGTAAAACCTAGCAGTATTACTTATTTCTCTGAGAGTGAGGCAGATATATTATTACTGTGTAAAACCTTTATTTGCAATTACAGATATCATACGTTTCCTGTAGGTCTTGACCAGGTTTGTACACATTGCAGCAGGGATTTTGGCCCACTCCTCCATACAGACCTTCTCCAGATCCTTCAAGTTTCGGGGCTGTCGCTGGGCAATACAGACTTTCAGCTCCCTCCAAAGATTTTCTATTGGGTTCAGGTCTGGAGACTGGCTAGGCCACTCCAGGACTTTGTGATGCTTCTTACGGAGCCACTCCTTAATTGCCCTGGCTCGTGGGGTGGCGCATAATTTGCCCAGGGTAGGGGAGGGAATGACTGGCAGGGATGTAGCTTGGTTGGTAGAGCATGGCGTTTGCAATGCCAGGGTTATGGGTTTGATTCCCAAGGGGGGCTTGTATGAAAAATAAAAATAATGTATGCACTCACTAACTGTTAGTTGCTCTGGATAAGACCGTCTGCTAAATATATATATACTATTTATTTAGATGGGTAACATTATCTGCCAAAGTAACACCACTGTAGATAAAGAAGAGCTCTCCAGTAGGTGAACTAAAACTTTCAAAGGCCGTTTTCTCAAAATTGAGGTTAAACATTTATCATCTTTCAAAGCAGAATTACTCTCCCATTGTTCCTCAACTATAGTGTATGATATACCTTTTTCTAGCTGTCTCTACTTTTATCCAATGTAAAAAAAAAAAACACAATTTCAAATTTTGCTACATAAGTTTGAATCGAGCCGGTCGTCACATTTGACAGTGTAAAACCTAGCAGTACTACTTATTTCTCTGAGAGTGAGGCAGATATATATTATTACTGTGTAAAACCTAGCAGTACTTCTTATTTCTCTGAGAGTGAGACAGATTTATATTATTACTGTGTAAAACCTAGCAGTACTACTTATTTCTCTGAGAGTGAGGCAGATATGTATCATTTTGCAAAAAACATGATTATTTGTCTCTCTGAAATGAAACCATCAAGTGATATATTTTAAACAAATACATGTATGTCATTGAAAAACCCCATGCCATGACTAGATGGTGAAAAAACACCAATCTCTTTCATAATTTCTTCAAACAATAAAAGCTAATTTACGAACATTTCTGAAAATGGATATATAGCGTTTTGGAATGAAACTCTTGTTTCCCCATCTGAGCTCAGAGTAGATGAGAGATGTAATGTTTGTCTCTGTTGTGTTGAAGTCCAATCAAGCAGGAGAGACCAGCCTCCCCTGTACCCAGCTGTGTGTCCATGAAGAGTGACAAGTCTATGGAACCTCCTCTACACTTTAGAGAGGGAGACTTTTCTAGTGAACAAAGGTAAGAAGAACTCATGGGTCATGGTCAGTGAGTTAAACAACCCTGTCTCTAGTCATTTCTCCTCTCCCATTTTACCTTTTATTTTTGTTGTTTTCATAATCCATAGACTAATCCTTTTTTCCATTTTCATAGTCCTGAAACAATATTAAACTAACACAACATTCCCTGTGTGTGTGTGTGTGTGTGTGTGTGTGTGTGTGTGTGTGTGTGTGTGTGTGTGTGTGTGTGTGTGCACTCCCTGGATGAGGAGATGTAATCTCTATCCTGATTGACGTGTCACTTTTATCCCTACCTACATGTACATATTACCTCAACTACCAGGTACCCCTGGACATTGACTCAGTTCTGGTACTCCTTGTATATAGTCTAGTTATTACCTCAACTACCTGGTACCCCTGCACATTGACTCAGTACTGGTACTACTTGTATATAGGTCTAGTTATTACCTCAACTACCTGGTACCCCTGCACTTGACTCAGTCCTGGTACTCTTTGTATATAGTCTAGTTATTACCTCAACTACCTGGTACCGCTGCACATTGACTCAGTACTGGTACTCCTTGTATATAGTCTAGTTATTACCTCAACTACCTGGTACCCCTGCACATTGACTCAGTACTGGTACTCCTTGTACATAGTCTAGTTATTACCTCAACTACCTGGTACCCTGGACATTGACTCAGTACTGGTACTCCTTATAGCCTCATTAGTGTTATTTTATTGTGTTACTATTTCCTTTTTTTATTTAGCTAATTTTTGTTACTTTTTAACTAAATTGTTGGTAAAGGGCTCGTAAGTAAGCATTTCACGGTAAAGTGTACCACTGTTGTATTCAGCGCATGTGACAAATACAATTTCATTTGATTTCATTTGAAGGTCATGCGTAAAAACATGTCATCAGGTCGAGCAGTTGTCTCACGCCGAACGGTCGTCTCACGCCGAACTGCGCATGTGCAGGCCGTCAAATCAAAGACACTCCTTCCATATACAGTTGTTTTTGACTAACATGAAAACGTGTCAGTTTGTCACTTTCATGAGGTTGAAGTAATAATGTGTTCAACTACTAAAGACAGAACATTTATAAAATGAACAAATCAATCATCCAAATTAGATTTGTCACATGCTCCTAATACAACAGGTGTAGACCTTACTGTGAAATGCTTACTTACGAGCCCTTAACCAACAATGCTGAGTTAAAAAATGTTTTACCAACAACTAAGGAAGTCATTTTTACTTCTTTGACTTCTCAAACCCTAAACCCTGGCCTGGTCTGCTTCATATGCGTACCACAATTATATATTTTTTTACATCAGCAGTTGTCACAAAGTGCTTATATAGAAACCCAGTCTAAAACCCCAAAGAGCAAGCAATGCAGATGTAGAAGCACGGTGGCTGGGAAAAACTCCCTAGAAAGGCAGTAACCTAGGAAAAAACCTAGAGAGGAACCAGGCTCTGAGGGTTGGCCAGTCCTCTTCTGGCTGTGCTGGGGGGAGATTATAAGAGGATATGGCCATTAAGGCCAAATTGTTCTTCAAGATTTTCAAATGTTCATAGATGACCAGCAGGGTCAAATAATAATCACTGTGGTTATAGAGGGTGCAACACGTCAGCATCTCAGGAGTAAATGTCAGTTGGCTTTTCATAGCCAAGCATTCAGAGGTCGAGACAGCAGGTGTTGTAGAGAAAGATAAGGAGAGGGGGAGAGAGAGAGAGGGTCGAAACAGCAGGTTCGGGAAAAGGTCGCACGTCCGGTGAACAGGTCAGAGTTCCAGATCCGCAGGCAGACCAGTAGAAACTGGATCAGCAGCATGACAAGGTATCACGTCCGGTGGAGCATGTATCGATACTGATAGGATCGAAAGAAGGGGAGCGCAGCTCTCGGATCAGTTTTGTCCATTCAAATCTTTCCATAACATTTGAATTATTTCACAATACTGACCACGGATCAGCTTCTAGAAAGATATTACTACCTACGGCTGCAAATATTGAGGTAGTTTATTCTAGTGCTTACCCAATAAAAATGCACTAAATCACAGATTCGGCACATCATTGGGCACATGTTAGGCTACACATCATGAAATATATTGAGACAAATTACAGACAGTAGCCTACAAGTAGCAAAATAAAACTCAATGGATTGAACACTGAATATATTTCAATTTGATTGAAATAGGCCTATAGCCTACTGTTTATATTTTAATGCAGTCATCTCGGTTTTCATTTGAAGCATCATTTTATACGTCGCTTGTTTGTATCAATTGCAAAGACATTTGCAACTTTGTATTTGTAGATCAACTTTGTTCTGAATTTATCTGCGGTCACAAAGAGACTGATGAACCATGTGATTCTATGTTTAGCGGAGATCTTCTGTGTATAAAGTGACGGGAGGGCAAAAGCATCTAACACGCACTTGGCTGTTCTACAAGTGGTCTGAGGCAGGTGTTAGAATATGAGCGTTTTCAAGTGCAACGTTAATAACGATGGTTTTGGGAAACAACTCAGAGATTTAACAATGCTCCTACGAAGTTTTTAATGATGAACTTGGCTTTAAGATGCCCTGGATAAAAACATCTGCTAAATGACTAAAAATGTTGACGTAAATGTTTTCTTTGACTGGTACTGTATATGTATTACACATGTAGTTATTTGTTACATTTGACTGTGAACAAACCATATTTGTATTTCTATGAGGCAATCTCTAAAATGAAACCAAGTGATTTAAACAAATACATGTCTGTCATTTTACATCCCATATTTACATAGTGAAAGAACTCACCAATCTCTTTCCTAATTTCTTTAAACAATAACATCTAATTGAGCAACATTTCTGAAAATGGATATATATCGTTTTGGAATGAATCTCTTGTTATGTTTCCCCATCTGAGCTCAGAGTAGATGAGACACGTAATGTTTGTCTCTGTTGTGTTGAAGTCCAATCAAGCAGGAGAGACCAGCCTCCCCTGAACCCAGCTGTGTGTCCATGAAGAGTGACTGGTCTATGTTTCAACCTATAGTGTTCAGAGAGGGAGACTTTTCTACTGAACAAAGGTAAGAAGAACTCATGGGTCATGGTCAGTGAGTTAAACAACACTGTCTCTAGTCATTTCTCCTCTCCCATTTTACCATTAATTTTTGTTGTTTTCATAATCCATAGGCTAATCCTTTTTTCCATTTTCATAGTCCTGAAACAAAATTAAACTAACACAACATTCCCTGTGTGTGTGTGTGTGTGTGTGTGTGTGTGTGTGTGTTTGTGAGTGTGTGTGTGTGTGTGTGTGTGTGTGTGTGTGTGTGTGTGTGTGTGCACTCCCTGGATGAGGAGATGTAATCTCTATCCTGATTGACGTGTCACTTTTACCCCTACCTACATGTACATATTACCTCAACTACCTGGTACCCTGCACATTGACTCAGTACTGGTACTCCTTATATATAGTCTAGTTATTACCTCAACTACCTGGTACCCCTGTACATTGACTCAGTACTGGTACTCCTTATAGCCTCATTACTACCTCAACTACCTGGTACCCCTGCACATTGACTCAGTACTGGTACTCCTTGTATATTGTCTAGTTATTACCTAAACTACCTGGTACCCCTGTACATTGACTCAGTACTGGTACTCCTTATAGCCTCATTACTACCTCAACTACCTGGTACCCCTGCACATTGACTCAGTACTGGTACTCCTTGTATATAGTCTAGTTATTACCTCAACTACCTGGTACCCCTGCACATTGACTCAGTACTGGTACTCCTTGTATATAGTCTAGTTATTACCTCAACTACGTGGTACCCCTGCACATTGACTCAGTACTGGTACTCCTTGTATATAGTCTAGTTATTACCTCAACTACCTGGTACCCTGCACATTGACTCAGTACTGGTACTCCTTGTATATAGTCTAGTTATTACCTCAACTACCTGGTACCCCTGCACATTGACTCAGTACTGGTGCTCCTTGTATATAGTCTAGTTATTACCTCAACTACCTGGTACCCCTGCACATTGACTCAGTACTGGTACTCCTTGTATATAGTCTAGTTATTACCTCAACTACCTGGTACCCCTGCATATTGACTCAGTACTGGTACTCCTTGTATATAGTCTAGTTATTACCTCAACTACCTGGTACCCCTGCACATTGACTCAATACTGGTACTCCTTGTATATAGTCTAGTTATTACCTCAACTACCTGGTACCTCTGCACATTGACTCAGTACTGGTACTCCTTATATATAGTCTAGTTATTACCTCAACTACCTGGTACCCCTGCACATTGACTCAGTACTGGTACTCCTTGTATATAGTCTAGTTATTACCTCAACTACCTGGTACCCCTGCACATTGACTCAGTACTGGTACTCCTTGTATATAGTCTAGTTATTATCTCAACTACCTGGTACCCCTGTACATTGACTCAGTACTGGTACTCCTTGTATATAGTCTAGTTATTACCTCAACTACCTGGTACCCCTGCACATTGACTCAGTACTGGTACTCCTTATATATAGTCTAGTTATTACCTCAACTACCTGGTACCCCTGCACATTGACTCAGTACTGGTACTCCTTGTATATAGTCTAGTTATTACCTCAACTACCTGGTACCCCTGCACATTGACTCAATACTGGTACTCCTTGTATATAGTCTAGTTATTACCTCAACTACCTGGTACCCCTGCACATTGACTCAGTACTGGTACTCCTTGTATATAGTCTAGTTATTACCTCAACTTCCTGGTACCCCTGCACATTTACTCAGTACTGGTACTCCTTGTATATAGTCTAGTTATTACCTCAACTACCTGGTACCCCTGCACATTGACTCAGTACTGGTACTCCTTATATATAGTCTAGTTATTACCTCAACTACCTGGTACCCCTGCACATTGACTCAGTACTGGTACTCCTTGTATATAGTCTAGTTATTACCTCAACTACCTGGTACCACTGCACATTGACTCAGTACTGGTACTCCTTGTATATAGTCTAGTTATTACCTCAACTTCCTGGTACCCCTGCACATTTACTCAGTACTGGTACTCCTTGTATATAGTCTAGTTATTACCTCAACTACCTGGTACCCCTGCACATTGACTCAGTACTGGTACTCCTTATATATAGTCTAGTTATTACCTCAACTACCTGGTACCCTGCACATTGACTCAGTACTGGTACTCCTTGTATATAGTCTAGTTATTACCTCAACTACCTGGTACCACTGCACATTGACTCAGTACTGGTACTCCTTGTATATAGTCTAGTTATTACCTCAACTACCTGGTACCCCTGCACATTGACTCAATACTGGTACTCCTTATATATAGTCTAGTTATTACCTCAACTACCTGGTACCCCTGCACATTGACTCAGTACTGGTACTCCTTGTATATAGTCTAGTTATTACCTCAACTACCTGGTACCCCTGCACATTGACTCAGTACCGGTACTCCTTGTATATAGTCTAGTTATTACCTCAACTACCTGGTACCCTGCACATTGATTCAGTACTGGTACTCCTTGTATATAGTCTAGTTATTACCTCAACTACCTGGTACCTCTGCACATTGACTCAGTACTGGTACTCCTTATATATAGTCTAGTTATTACCTCAACTACCTGGTACCCCTGCACATTGACTCAGTACTGGTACTCCTTGTATATAGTCTAGTTATTACCTCAACTACCTGGTACCACTGCACATTGACTCAGTACTGGTACTCCTTGTATATAGTCTAGTTATTACCTCAACTACCTGGTACCTCTGCACATTGACTCAGTACTGGTACTCCTTATATATAGTCTAGTTATTACCTCAACTACCTGGTACCCCTGCACATTGACTCAGTACTGGTACTCCTTGTATATAGTCTAGTTATTACCTCAACTACCTGGTACCCCTGCACATTGACTCAGTATTGGTACTCCTTGTATATAGTCTAGTTATTACCTCAACTACCTGGTACCCTGCACACATTGACTCAGTACTGGTACTCCTTGTATATAGTCTAGTTATTACCTCAACTACCTGGTACCCCTGCACATTGACTCAGTACTGGTACTCCTTGTATATAGTCTAGTTATTACCTCAACTACCTGGTACCCCTGCACATTGACTCAGTACTGGTACTCCTTGTATATAGTCTAGTTATTATCTCAACTACCTGGTACCCCTGTACATTGACTCAGTACTGGTACTCCTTGTATATAGTCTAGTTATTACCTCAACTACCTGGTACCCCTGCACATTGACTCAGTACTGGTACTCCTTATATATAGTCTAGTTATTACCTCAACTACCTGGTACCCCTGCACATTGACTCAGTACTGGTACTCCTTGTATATAGTCTAGTTATTACCTCAACTACCTGGTACCCCTGCACATTGACTCAATACTGGTACTCCTTGTATATAGTCTAGTTATTACCTCAACTACCTGGTACCCCTGCACATTGACTCAGTACTGGTACTCCTTGTATATAGTCTAGTTATTACCTCAACTTCCTGGTACCCCTGCACATTTACTCAGTACTGGTACTCCTTGTATATAGTCTAGTTATTACCTCAACTACCTGGTACCCCTGCACATTGACTCAGTACTGGTACTCCTTATATATAGTCTAGTTATTACCTCAACTACCTGGTACCCCTGCACATTGACTCAGTACTGGTACTCCTTGTATATAGTCTAGTTATTACCTCAACTACCTGGTACCACTGCACATTGACTCAGTACTGGTACTCCTTGTATATAGTCTAGTTATTACCTCAACTACCTGGTACCCCTGCACATTGACTCAGTACTGGTACTCCTTATATATAGTCTAGTTATTACCTCAACTACCTGGTACCCCTGCACATTGACTCAGTACTGGTACTCCTTGTATATAGTCTAGTTATTACCTCAACTACCTGGTACCCCTGCACATTGACTCTACAGTACTCCTGTATATATAGTCTAGTTATTACCTCAACTACCTGGTACCCTGCACATTGATTCAGTACTGGTACTCCTTGTATATAGTCTAGTTATTACCTCAACTACCTGGTACCTCTGCACATTGACTCAGTACTGGTACTCCTATATATATAGTCTAGTTATTACCTCAACTACCTGGTACCCCTGCACATTGACTCAGTACTGGTACTCCTTGTATATAGTCTAGTTATTACCTCAACTACCTGGTACCCCTGTACATTGACTCAGTATTGGTACTCCTTGTATATAGTCTAGTTATTACCTCAACTACCTGGTACCCTGCACATTGACTCAGTACTGGTACTCCTTGTATATAGTCTAGTTATTACCTCAACTACCTGGTACCCCTGCACATTGACTCAGTACTGGTACTCCTTGTATATAGTCTAGTTATTACCTCAACTACCTGGTACCCCTGCACATTGACTCAGTACTGGTACTCCTTGTATATAGTCTAGTTATTATCTCCAACTACCTGGTACCCCTGTAAATTGACTCAGTACTGGTACTCCTTGTATATAGTCTAGTTATTACCTCAACTACCTGGTACCCCTGCACTACTGACTCAGTACTGGTACTCCTTATATATAGTCTAGTTATTACCTCAACTACCTGGTACCCCTGCACATTGACTCAGTACTGGTACTCCTTGTATATAGTCTAGTTATTACCTCAACTACCTTGTACCCCTGGGCATTGACTCAGTACTGGTACTCCTTGTATATAGTCTAGTTATTACCTCAACTACCTGGTACCCTGCACATTGACTCAGTACTGGTACTCCTTTTATATAGTCTAGTTATTACCTCAACTACCTGGTACCCCTGGGCATTGACTCAGTACTGGTACTCCTTATAGCCTCATTATTGTTTTATCATTATGTTACTATTTCCTTTTTTTTATTTACGCTAATTTTTTCTTACTTTTAACTGCATTGTTGGGAAAAGGGCTCGTTAGTAAGCATTTCACGGTAAAGTGTATAGAGCTGTTGTATTCGGCGCATGTGAGAAATACAATTTGATTTGAAGGGTCATTGGCAGAAACTAACGGTCGTCTCGTGCTGAACAGCGCATGTTCGGATGTTGAAGCACTGTGGTTAGGAAAACTCCTGGAAAGGCAGGAACCTAGGAAGAAACCTAGAGAGGAACCAGGCTCTGAGGGGTGGCCAGTCCTCTTCTGGCTGTGCTGGGAGGAGATTATAAGAGGATATGGCCATTAAGGCCAGATCGTTCTTCAAGATGTTCAAATGTTCATAGATGACTAGCAGGGTCAAATAATAATCACTGTGGTTATAGAGGGTGCTACACGTCAGCATCTCAGAAGTAAATGTCAGTTGGCTTTTCACAGTCGAGCATTTAGAGGTCGAGACATCAGGTGTGGTAGAAAGAGAGAGAGAGAGAGATAGAGAGAAGAGAGAGAGAGAGAGAGAGAGAGAGAGAGAGAGAGAGAGAGAGAGAGAGAGAGAGAGAGAGAGAACAGCAGGTTTGGGACAAGGTATCACGTCCGGTGAACAGGTCAGGTTTCCATAACCGCAGGCAGACCAGCAGAAACTGGATTAGCAGCACGACAAGGTTGGATGTCCGGTGGAGCATGTATCGATACTGATAGGATCAAAAGAAAGGGAGCGCTGCACTTGGATCAGCTTTCTCCATTCAAATCTTCCCTTAACATTAATATAACTCAATTGATTGAACATATAGCCTTTTGTTTTATAGTTTAATCCAGTTATCTCGGTTTTCATTTGAAGCATAATTGTATACATCCCTTGTTTATGTCAATTGCAAATACATTGGCAACTTTGTATTCATAGTCAACTTTGTTCTGAATTTATCGGCGGTCACAGAGAGACGGATGAACCATGTGATTCTATGTTTAGCGGAGATCTTCTGTGTTTAATTTGAAGTGGGAGGGCAAAAAAGCTTATAACGATTCACAACTCAAAACAATATTAAACACAACATTACCTGTGTGTGTGTGTGTGTGAGTGTGTGTGTGTGTGTGTGTGTGTGTGTGTGTGTGTGTGTGAGTGTGTGTGTGTGTGCACTCCCTGGATGAGGAGATGTAATCTGATGTTTTGTCCCCAGAAACCAACAGGAGAGATCAGAGTCAGAGATTCTCAGTAGTCAGTCTTCCCAGAGTCATCAAACAGACCTGGCCTCCATATTCAGTGTATGTGGTCCTGTTATGTACATTTGTTTTTGTTTACCTCAAGTAAAGTTGATCTGTCAATCATTCATTAATGTGTTAATGAGAAAGCATGTAGTCTCTCGCTTAACTTATTTACTTGATTTATTTCAGTTGCTTGAAGAGAATATTATGACATTTGTGAAGAAGGAGCTGAAGATGTTCAAGAGGATTCTTAGTCCAGAACTCCCAGAAGGCTTTGAGAGTCAGAAGCAGGATAAGGAAGTGGTGGATGCTGAAGATGAGAAGCAGGAGAGCAGTGCCAGAGAAGGGGCTCTGAAGATCACACTGCACGTCCTGAGGAAAATGAACCAGAAGGAGCTGGCTGACACACTGGAGAAAAGTAAGAGCTGTCTGCCTCATGTTGAATGCTGTTTAAGAGCAAACATTTAAAAGCTGTAGCTTAAGTACAGCTAAAGTAGCTGTGTAACTAAATGATATTGTAGCAGCCTTAACACAACACCTAGAGACCTCATCAAGTAGCAGCAGGGATGTGTTGTGTTGATTAATTGAGAGAGAGAGAGAGAGAGAGAGAGAGAGAGAGAGAGAGAGAGAGAGAGAGAGAGAGAGAGAGAGAGAGAGAGAGAATAATAATTTAATCAGTCACACCAGTCTGTAATGCATTATGAAAACATTTACACATGTATACAGTCACTTAAGCGAATAAATTATTATAATTTAAAATGTTGTAACAGTCCTAGAATACTGTAGGCATTAAAACAGACGTAATATTCATATCCTCTGTGTTATTTCTTCATTCAGATGAGCTTGCTGTGATTTGCCAACATGAACTCAAATGTAATCTAAAGAAGAAGTTTCAATGTGTATTTGAGGGATCGCTAAACAAGGAAACCCAACACTTCTCAATAAGATCTACACAGAGCTCTACATCACAGAGGGTGGAACAGGAGAGGTCAATAAAGAACATGAGGTGAGACAGATTGAGACAACAACCAGGAAACAAGCAAGACCAGAGACTGCAATCAAATGTAACGACATCTTCAGACCCTTAACTGGACAAGACAAACTTATCAGAACTGTGCTGACAAAGGGAATCGCTGGCATTGGAAAAACAGTCTCTGTGCAGAAGTTCATTCTGGACTGGGCTGAAGGAAAAGCAAATCAGGATGTCCAATTTGTATTTTCATTCCCTTTTCGGGAGCTGAATTTGATGAAAAAAGGAAAAACACACTTTCATTGAACTTCTCAATCACTTCTCAATGGAAACCAAAGAATCAAGAATCTCCAACTACGACAAGTACAAAGTTCTGTTCATCTTTGATGGTCTGGACGAGTGCCGACTGCCCCTAGACTTCCAGAAGAACAAGATCTGTTGTGACGTCACAGAGTCAACCTCCAGTGGATGTTCTGCTGACAAATCTCATCAAGGGAAATCTGCTTCCCTCTGCTCTCTTCTGGATAACTACCCGACCTGCAGCAGCCAATAAAATCCCCTTCAGGGTGTGTTGACCAGGTGACAGAGGTACGAGGGTTCAATGACCCACAGAAGGAGGAGTACTTCAGGGAAGAGATTCAGTGATGAGGACCTGGCCAGCAGAATCATCTCACACATAAAGACATCAAGGAGCCTCCACATCATGTGCCACATTCCCAGTCTTCTGTTGGATTTCTGCAATAGTCCTTGAACACATGCTGAAACATAAGAGAGAAGAGATGCCCAAGACTCTGACTGAGAATGTACACACACCTTGTGGAGTTTCCATACCAAACAGAAGAATGAAAAGTATCTTGGGAAAGAAGAGACAGGTCCACACTGGAATAAAGAGAGCATTCTGTCACTGGGAAAACTGGCTTTTCAACAGCTTATGAAGGGCAATCTGATTTTCTATGAAGAAGACCTGAAAGAGGCTGGCATTGATGTCAATGAAGCCTCAGTGTACTCAGGATTGTGCACACAGCTCTTTAAAGAGGAATGTGGCCTGTACCAGGACAAGGTGTACTGCTTCGTGCATCTGAGCATTCAGGAGTTTCTGGCTGCTGTATATGTGTTCCTCTCATTCATCAACAACAATGAGAATCTAATGGCCAAACCTCAATCAACGTCCTGCAACTTTTCTGTGAGGATCAGACACAAGCGTAAAGTTACTTTCTACAAGAGTGCTGTGGATAAAGCCTTACAAAGTGAGACAGGAAACCTGGACCTGTTCCTCCGCTTCCTTCTGGGCCTCTCACTGGAGTCCAATCAGAAGCACTTACGAGGTCTACTGACAAAGACAAGAAGCAGCTCACAGAGCCATGAAGAAACAGTCAAGTACATCAAGGAGAAGATCAGGGAGAATCCCTCTCCAGAGAGGTGTATCAATCTGTTCCACTGTCTGAGTGAACTGAATGACCATTCTCTAGTGGAGGAGATCCAAAGCTACCTGAGCTCAGGAAGTCTCTCAGAAGAAGAACTGTCACCTGCACAGTGGTCAGCTCTGGTCTTTGTGTTGCTGACTTCAGAAAAGGAGCTGGATGTGTTTGACCTGAAGAAATACTCCAGATCAGAGGAAGGTCTTCTGAGGCTGCTGCCAGTGGTCAAAGCCTCCAGAGCTGCTCTGTGAGTACATAAAATGACATTTAAGTACTAATCATCAGGAAGAAATATTCAGTTTAGAAAAAGAATATGTACTATAATATGTATATAATATATATTGAAAAACATATTGAATCAATGCATTGATGTTCACATTAGTATAACAATATGACCATACAATTCTAGGAGACGGAAGATGAATCTATATGTTGTTTAAGAGAATAAACCAAATGCATCTGCCATTGTCCTTCTACACTACTGGTGTTAAATTAACAGTATGTTTGTGAAATCATGATGATCTCTTTGTCAGGCTGTCATTCTGTGAACTCACAGAGGAAGGCTGTGCTTCTCTGGTCTCAGCTCTGAAGTCAAACCCCTCAAACCTGAGAGAGCTGGATCTGAGTAACAATATCCTCAAGGATTCAGGAGTGAAGCTGCTCTCTGCTGGACTGGGGAATCCCCACTGTAAACTGGAGACTCTGAGGTCAGTATTCCTGTAGTTGTATTTGTATTTATTAAGGATCCCCATTTGCCAGCAGCTACTCTTTCTGGGTCCTGCAACATTAAGGCAGTTATATACATTTTAAAATATTACATGACATTATATTTCATAACACTTTACATTTAGTGTGTTCCCTCAGGCCACTACTCCACTATCACATATTTACAATACAACATCCATGTGTACGTGGAATAGAGTTCCATGTAGTCAGACAGCTCTATGTAGTACTGTGCACCTCCCATAGTCCGTTCTGGACTTGGGGACAGAAGAGACCTCTGGTGGCATGTCTTGTGGGGTATTACTCAAAGCCAGTGGCATGTCGTTAGTAAAGATGGAAAAAAGCAAGGTGCCTAGACAGCTGCCCTGGGGAATTCCTGATTCTACCTGGATTTTGTTTGAGATGCTTCCATTAAAGAACACCCTCTGTGTTCTGTTAGGCAAGTAACTCTTTATCCACATTATAGCAGGGGGTGTAAAGCCATAACACATACGTTTTTCCATAATCAGACTATGATTGATAATGTCAAAAGCCACACTGAAGTCTAACAAAACAGCCCCCACAATCTTTTAATCATCAATTTCTCTCAGTCAATCATCAGTCATTTGTGTAAGTGCTGTGCTTGTTGAATGTACTTCTCTATAAGAATGCTGAAACTTTGTTGTCAATTTGTTTACAGTAAAATAGCATTGTATCTGGTCAAGCACCATTTTTTCCAATAGTTTACTAAGGGTTGGTAACAAGCTAATTGAGCTAATTTGCTAATTTGCTGTTTGAGCCAGTAAAGGGGGCTTTACTATTCTTAGGCTTATCTCTCTGTCAGGTTGTCAGGCTGTCTAGTCACAGAGGAAGGCTGTGCTTCTCTGGTCTCAGTGCTGAGGTCAAACCCCTCACACCTGAGAGAGCTGGATCTGAGTAACAATGACCTGAAGGATTCAGGAGTGAAGCTGCTCTCTGCTGGACTGGGGAATCCCCACTGTAAACTGGAGACTCTGAGGTCAGTATTCCTGTGGTTGGTCAACAAGTGATAACTGTTCACCAGATCCACATGTGTTTACCAGGCACACATAGTCCACACCATATGTATTTGGACAGTGAAGCTTACAGTTTTACATTTGGCACTATGCTCCAGCATTTTGGATTTCAGATAGAATGTTTCATATGAGGCGACATTACGAAATGTCACCTTTTATTTGATGTTAATGGTGAGAGGTTAGCATATTTTTTTTGTAGCCTCTGTAACTTTCTCACTCATTATTATTCATAATTAATTCATGATCTTTCTCAATCATGGCATCATCAGGATTACTTTAGTAGTGTTTAGAAACATGTTATCTACTCACTCTAAAAGATAATTACTTCTGCTGGAGTGGGGAATCCCCATTGTAAACTGGAGACTCTGAGGTCAGTATTCTCCTATCACTCAATGAACACACACACACTGGACACACACACACTGAACACACACACACACTGGACACACACACACTGGACACGGACACACACACACTCACAGACACTGGACACACACACACACACACACACACATGGACACACACACACACACACACACTGGACACACACACACACAAGGATTCATTTAGTAGTGTTTAGAAACATGTTATCTACTGTTAATAATGATACATTCGTTTATTTATATACAGTACCAGTCAAAAGTTTAGACACACCTACTCATTCAAGGGTTTTTCTTTATTTTTACTATTTTTAACATTGTAGAATAATAGTGAAGACATGAAAACTATGAAATAACAAATATGGAATCATGTAGTAACCAAAAAAGTGTTAAACAAATGAAAATATATTTTATATTTGAAATTCTTCAAATAGCCACCCTTTGCCTTGATGACAGCTTTGCACACTCTTGGCATTCTCTTAACCAGCTTCACCTGGAATGCTTTTACAACAGTCTTGAAAGAGTTCCCACATATGCTGAGCACTTGTTGGCTGCTTTTCCTTCACTCTGCCGTCCGACTCATCCCAAACCATCTCAATTGGGTTGAGGTTGGGTGATTATGGAGGCCAGGTCATCTGATGCAGCACACAATCACTCTCCTTACACAGCCTGGAAGTGTGTTGGGTCATTGTCCTGTTGAAAAACAAATGATAGTCCCACTAAGCCCAAACCAGATGGGATAGCGTATCGCTGCAGAATGCTGTGGTAGCCATGCTGGTTAAATGTGCCTTGAATTCTAAATAAATCACAGACAGTGTCACCAGCAAAGCACCCCCACACCATAACACCTCCTCCTCCATGCTATACGGTGGGAACTACACATGCAGAGATCATCCGTTCACCCACAGCACCTCTCAGAAAGACACAGCTGTTTGAACCAAAAATCTCCAATTTGGACTCCAGACAAAAGGACAAATGTCCACCGGTCTAATGTCCATTGCTCATGTTTCTAGGCCCAAGAAGGTCTCTTCTTCTTATTGGTGTCCTTTAGTAGTGATTTCTTTGCAGCAATTAGACCATGAAGGCCTGATTCACACAGTCCCCTCTGAATAGTTGATGTTGAGATGTGTCTGTGACTTGAACTCTGTGAAGCATTTATTTGGGCTGCAATTTCTGAGGCCGGTACCTCTAATGAACTTGTCCTCTGCTGCAGAGGTAGCTTTGGGTCTATTCTTCCTGTGACGGTCCTCATGAGAGCCAGTTTCATCATAGTGCTTGATGTTTTTTTGCGACACTTGAAGAAACTTTCAAAGTTCTTGAAATGTTCCGTATTTACTGACCTTCATCTCTTAAAGTAATGATGGACTGTCGTTTCTCTTTGCTTATTTGAGCTGTTCTTGCCATAATATGAACTTGGTCTTTTACCAAATAGGGCTATCTTCTGTATACCCCCCCTACCTTGTCACAACACAACTGATTGGCTCAAACGCATTAAGAAGGAAATAAATTCCACAAATTACCTTTTAAGAAGGCACACCTGTTAATTGAAAAGCATTCCAGGTGACTACCTCATGAAGCTGGTTGAGAGAATGCCAAGAGTGTGCAAAGCTGTCATCAAGGCAAAGGGTGGCTATTTGAAGAATCTAAAATCTAAAATATATTTTGATTTGTTTAACACTTTTTTGGTTACTACATGATTCCATGTGTGTTATTTCATAGTTTTGATGTCTTCACTATTATTCTACAATGTAAGAAATAGTTTTTAAAAAACTAAACAAAAACTTGAATGAGTAGGTGTGTTCAAACTTTTGACTGGTACTGTATATATACATATATGAATAGATATGGCAGGTTTCAGGACTCTGATGTATCTGAAAATGTTGAAAAGATATATTTTCACCACCAAAGAATGTCAGTGTGATTTGAATATGATTTTACTCTTGCAGGCTGTCAGGCTGTCTAGTCACAGAGGAAGTCTGTGCTTCTTTGGTCTCAGCTCTGAAGTCAAACCCCTCACACCTGAGAGAGCTGGATCTGAGTAACAATGACCTGAAGGATTCAGGAGTGAAGCTGCTCTCTGCTGGACTGGGGAATCCCCACTGTAAACTGGAGACTCTGAGGTCAGTATTCCTGTAGTTGGTCAACAAGTGATAACTGTTCACCAGATCCACATGTGTTTACCAGGCACACATAGTCCACACCATATGTGTTTGGACAGTGAAGCTTACAGTTTTACATTTGGTGCTATGCTCCAGCATTTTGGATTTGAGATCAAATGTTTCATATGAGGTGACAGTATATAATTTCACCTTTTATTTGATGATATTTTCATACATATCTGTGTTACTGTTTGGAAATGAAAGCACTTTATGTATCTAGTTCTCCCATTTGAAAAAGTTGTAATCATTTCTACATGTTCTCTTATATTGCTTTAAAGTAGTCATAAGTTTAGTATTAGGTCCCAACTTCCTTACCCACAGTGATTACATCAAGCTTGTGATTCTACAAACTTGTTGAAAACATTTGCAGTTGATTTTAGTTGTGTTTTAGATGATGTTTTTCCCAATAGAAACTAAATGGTGAATAATGTCCTGTCATTTTGGAGTCACTTCACTTGTATTGTCAGTAAGAATAGAATATGTTTCTGAAGACTTCTACATTCATGTGGATGCTACTATGATTATGAATAATCATGAATGAATCGGGAATGATGATGAATGAGAAAGTTACAGAGGAACAAGGATCATACCCCCTCTGTTATTGGTAATGGTGAGAGGTTAGCATGTTTTGTTGTAGCCTCTGTAACTTTCTCACTCATTATTATTCATGATTCATTCATGATTTTTCTTTATCATTGCATCATCAGGATTAATTTAGTAGTGTTTAGAAACATGTTATCTACTCACTTAGACAGAAAATTACTCCAGTCATCATCCACCATTTAGTTACTATTGGACAAAACATAACCCAAAACACAACCAAAACAAACTGCAAATGCAACCAATGAGTTTACAACCAAATACAAAACTTTTGACTACTTTAATACACTATAAGTCAAATGATCAAAATACGTTTGACTTCTTCAAATGGGGGGACTAGATACATAAAGTGCTTTCATTTCTAAACGGTGAAACAGATATGTATGAAAATACCCCTCAAATAAAAGGTGACATTATATACTGTCACCTCATATGAAACATTTGATCTCAAATCCAAAATGCTGGAGTACAGAGCCACATTTAAAATGTTAGCTTCACTGTCAAACTACATATGGTGTGGACTGTATACTCAATGCAATCTAAATCTGATACCTCACTGTCTGTCTTTTGACTGATACTGCTTTTTAAACTGCTCTGGTCAGTCTACTCAAATATTTGTAATATACATATTTGTACTTTATATTTTTCTCTCTACAAGCAATACTTTGATAATTTGTCATTTCTAATAATGATACATTAAATTATGAATAGATATGTCAGGTTTCAGGACGCTGATATATCTGAATATGTTGAAAAAGAAATACTGCCACTATTTTCACCACCAAAGAATAGCAGTGTGGTTTTAATATGATTTGAATCTTTGCAGGCTGTCAGGCTGTCTAGTCACAGAGGAAGGCTGTGCTTCTCTGGTCTCAGCTCTGAAGTCAAACCCCTCACACCTGAGAGAGCTGGATCTGAGTAACAATGACCTGAAGGATTCAGGAGTGAAGCTGCTCTCTGCTGGACTGGGGAATCCCCACTGTAAACTGGAGACTCTGAGGTCAGTATTCCTGTAGTTGGTCAACAAGTGATAACTGTTCACCAGATCCACATGTGTTTACCAGGCACACATAGTCCACACCATATGTGTTTGGACAGTGAAGCTTACAGTTTTAAATTTGGTGCTATGCTGCAGCATTTTGGATTTCAGATAGAATGTTTCATATTAGGCGACAGTACAGAATGTCACGTTTTATTTGATGTTAATGGTGAGAGGTTAGCATGTTTTGTTGTAGCCTTTGTAACTTTCTCACTCATTATTATTAATTATTCATTCATGATTTTTCTTAATCATGGCAGTCACAGGCTTGATGTAGTCATTGCATTCAAAGAATATGGGACCAAATACTCAACTTTTGACTCCTTTAATACACTATTAGTTAATTGGTCAGAATACTTATGACTTCTTGAAAAACGGTTAGTAGATACATAAAGGGCTTTTATTTTTCTAAATGGTGAAACAGACTTGTATGAAAATACCCTCTAATTAAAGGTGATATTATATACTGTCACCTCATATGAAACATTTGATCTCAAATCCAAAATGCTGTAGTATAGAGCCACATTTAAAATGTTAGCTTCACTGTCAAAATAGATATGGTGTGGACTGTATACTCAATACAATCTAAATCTGATACCTCACTGTCTGTCTTTTGACTGATACTGCTTTTAAACGGCTCTGGTCAGTTACTGAAATATTCGATTACTATATATGTTTCTCTCTACAAGCAATATTATGATCATTTCTAATAATGAAACATTCATTAATTTATGAATAGATTAGGCAGGTTTCAGGACACTGATATATCTGAATATGTTGAAAAAATATACTGCCACTATTTTCACCACCAAAGAATAGCAGTGTGGTTTTAATATGATTTGACTCTTTTGCAGGCTGTCACGCTGTCTAGTCACAGAGGAAGGCTGTGTTTCTCTGGTCTCAGCTCTGAGGTCAAACCCCTCACACCTGAGAGCTGGACCTGAGCTACAATCACCCAGGAGACTCAGGAGTCAGACTGCTCTCTGCTGGACTGGAGGATCCACACTGCAGACTGGAGAAACTCAAGTATGTAGAGGGTTTATGTCAATGTTCATATCAGACATGTTGGAGTTATCAGGCTAGTTAAGACAAACATTCTGACCACCACTTGGACTAAGTTATATGCTGACCCGTGTGTGTGTGTGTCCTGTGTGTGTGTGTGTGTGTGTGTGTGTGTGTGTGTGTGTGTGTGTGTGTGTGTGTGTGTGTGTGTCCAGTGTGTATGTGTGCACGTGTATCAGTGTATCACACACACAAATACACTGGACTCACATACACACTGGACACACAGCAAGCGCACACAATGAACACACACACACACACACACTGGACACACACAGACTGGTCACACGGACACACACACACACACTCACACGGGACACACACACACACACTCACACGGACACACACACAAACAAACTCACACTGGACACACACACACACACACACACACACACACACACACACTGGACACACACACACACACACACACACTGGACACACACACACACACACACGGGACACATACACACACTGGACAAACACACTCACACACACAAACACACACTGGAAACACACTCACACTGGACACACACACACACACAAACACACACACACACACTGGACACACACTGGACACACACACACACACACACTAAAACTGGACACACACACACACACACACACACACACACACACAAACACACACACACACACACACACTGGACACACACACACTGGACACACACACACACACACACACACACACACTGGACACACACACACACTGAACAAACACACACACACACACACACACACACACTGGACACACACACACACACACACACTGGACACACACACACACACTGGACACACACACACACACTCACACTGGACACACACAAACACACACTGGACACACGTACACACAAATGGACACACACACACACACACTGGACACTCACATACTCACACAAACTGGACCAACACACACTAACACACTGGATCCACCCACACACACACTCACTCATTCACACTGGACACACACAAAATTGGAGAAAATAAAACACACTGGACACACACACACACACACATTGGAAAAAACACACTAGACACACACACACACGCTGGACACACACACACACACACACACACACTGGAAACACACACACGCACACACACACACACACACACACAAAACACTGGACACACACACACACACACACACTGGACACAAACACACTGGACACACACACACACACACACTCACCCTGGAGACACACAAATACACTCACACTGGACACACACACACACACACACACACACACACACACACACACACACACACACACACACACTGGACACACACACACACTGGACACACACACACAGACACACACACACATACTGGACACACACACACACACACTGGACACACTCACCCACCCACACACACACAAACTGGAAAAAAACACACTAGACACACACACACACGCTGGACACACACACACGCACACATACACACACAAACAAACACACTGGACAAACACACACACACAGACACAGACTGGACACACACACACACAAAAAGGAAACACACACACTCACACAGGACACACACACACACACACATATACACACACACACTGGATCCATACATACACACACTAGACACACACACATACTGGACAAACACACACACGCTGGACACACACACACACTGGACAAACACACACACACTGGACACAAACCCACACACACACTGGACACACACACAATCACACTGGACACACACACACATACACTGGACACACACACACACTGGACACACACACACACTGGACACACACACACATACACTGGACACACACACACTGGACACACGCACACACACACTGGACACACACACACTCACACACTGGACACACACTGGACACACACGCACTCTGGACACATGATCACTCACACACTGGACACACACTGTACACACACACACACACTGGACAAATACACACACAAAAAGGACACATACACAAAAAGGACACACACAGGACACAAACACTGGACACACACACACACACACCCACACACACACACACACTTGGACAAAGTTATATGCTGACTGTGTGTGTGTGTGTGTGTGTGTGTGTGTGTGTGTGTGTGTGTGTGTGTGTGTGTGTGTGTGTGTGTGTGTGTGTGTGTGTGTGTGTGAGTTCATGTGTCTCCTCAATGACTGTCTGTTCTTCTGCTTACCGCTACAGTGTGGAACATGGTGGAGAGAACACAATGAAACCTGGACTTAGAAAATGTGAGTGTTGACTGCTGTGAAGAATATGACTAAGAATAAGTCTTCATTCAAGTGAAGTCAAAGACCACCATCATTACTTACTTGGTCATATTAAATATCAGCTGTAGTTCTACAGAAGCAGAAATCAGGGACACCAAAGTTTCAAAAAGAGTTGCTTTGACAATGTGTGTGTCTATGTGTGTGGCGTGTTTGTGTTACTTTAGAAATGTGTGTGTGTGTGTGTGTGTGTGTGTGTGTGTGTGTGTGTGTGTGTGTGTGTGTGTGTGTATCCAGTGTGTGTGTGTGTGTGTTCAGGATGTGTGTGTGTGTGTGTGTGTTCAGGATGTGTGTGTGTTTGTGTGTTTGTTCAGGTTGTGTGTGGGTGTGTGTTCAGGATGTGTGTGTGTGTCCAGTGTGTGTGTGTGTGTGTGTTCAGGATGTGTGTGTGTGTTCAGGATGTGTGTATGTGTGTGTGTGTAATTAATGGGAATAAGTGTGTTTTATATTACCATACAGTATAACATATGATCATTCAACAAGTCTCAAGTTACCTTAACTTCTCCTTTTGATACCTAGAATAATCTACATTAAAGAACTAGTGAAAAGTGAGTTAACATTCTAATGTGAATGATGATGATTTCTAATATTGTGTCTGGTTTCATCCATCAGATGTCTGTGATCTCACACTGGACCCAAACACAGTAAACATATTCCTCTCTCTGTCTGAGAAGAACAGAAAGGTGACATGGAGGAGAGAGAAGCAGCCGTATCCTGATCACCCAGAGAGATTTGAGGACTGTGGACAGGTGCTGTGTAGAGAGGGTCTGACTGGGCGCTGTTACTGGGAGGTAGAGTGGAGTGGGAGAGGGGCTGTTATAGGAGTGACATATAAAGGAATCAGCAGGAGAGGAGGGGGTTATGACTGTAGGATTGGACGCAATGACAAGTCCTGGAGTCTGTTCTGCTCTGACAACCGTTACTCTGCCTGTCACAATAATAAGTCCACTCCCATAGACGTCCCCTCCTCCAGCTCCCACAGAGTAGGAGTGTATCTGGACTGGCCAGCCGGCACTCTGTCCTTCTACAGAGTCTCCTCTGACACACTGACCCACCTGTACACATTCCACTCCACATTCACTGAGACCCTCTATCCAGGGTTTAGGGTTTGGTATTCCTCAGTAACTTTAACACAGTAGACAAAAATACACACACACTGGAAACACACAAACTGGATACACACACAAACACACTGGACACACACACTGGACACACACACACAAACACTGCACACACACACACACACACTGGACAAACACACACACTGGACACACACACACTAGACACACACACACTGGACACACACTACACACACACACACATACACACACACACACACACACTGGACAAACACACACACTGGACACACGCACACACACTGGACACACACACACACACACTGGACAAACACCCACACACACACAGGACACACACACGCAGGACAAATACACACATACACTGTAAACACACACACACAGGACACACACTGGACACACACACACATACACACACACACACTGGACACACACACACACTAGACACACACACATACACACTGGACACACACAAACAGACACACTGGAGACACTCACACACTGAACACACCCACACTGAACACACACACTAGACACACACACACTGAACAAACACACACTGAACACACACACTAGACACACACACACTGAACACACACACACACACACTGAACAAACACACACACTGGACACACACACACACACTGGACAAACACACTGGACACACACACACTGAACACACACACACACACTGGACACACACACACACATACACACACACACAGAACACACACACTGGACACACACACACACTGGACACACACACATACACTGGGAACAAACACACACTGGACACACACACTGGACACACACACACACACACTGAACACAAACACACTGAACACACACCCACACTGGACACACCCACACACACACTAGACACACACACTGGACACACACACACTGAACAAACACACTTAACACACACACACACTGGACACACACACTGGACACACACACACACTTTACACACACACACACACACTGGACACACACACGCTGAACACACACACTTAACACACACACACACACTCTGGACACACACGCTGAACACACACACTAGACACACACACACTGAACACACACACACACACACTGGACACACACACTGAACACACACACACACTGAACACACACACACACACACACACACACACACACACACACACTGGACACAAACACTGGACACACACACACACACTGGACACACTCTCACACACTGGACACACACATACACACACACACACACGCACACACAGACACACACCCACACACACACGGGACACATTTCCATGTGTTGTATTTTTATGAAAGGAAATCCCATATAGCCTACTGGACAGGACTTTGCAATGGCATCTTCTGTTTGGGTGTCTCAGGTCAGGTCTGAGCCATGATCAGAATGTGTCTCTGTGTCTATTTCCAGCCCTGCCATTTCTACCTGTCCTGATCTAGTGTTTCACCCCTGACCTCCTCACACCGTCTCACTGTCCATGTCTGCTTTTAGCTCCCACCTCTACTTCACTGTGTTATAATGGACCTTATGCTTGTTATGTCACCTCTGTAACCAGTTATCAAACATACTGACCTTTCTGACCCTATCCCATGGCCCTACTTTCTACAACTGAACATTTAAATTCCTCTATGAGTTTTATTTAGTGTCCATTTACTTATCTATGTATTTTCTGTGTATTGGAATTGTGCCGCAGAGCATCATGGGGGTTTGTATGTGTTGATATGATCACGTTCCAGATAAATGGTTGAACTGATTCCTGTCTCCCGTCTCATCATTATTGAATTGTTATACAGACGTGGTTATGAAACCCACGAGACATAACAAAAGATTGGCGATGAGTAAGTCTGAATCTACAGGAACTATTCTGTCTGGAAGAAGTGGGTTTTTACAACTGCTTAAAACTGTTATTTTCTGTGGTCCAGTCTAGGCTAATGTTAGCACAGTGTGTTGCTAGCAGAGGCAAGTGCATAGTCGAGCTAGCTAAGAAAGAGAGTTAACATCGTCATGACGTCAGAAAAGGACTCGAGACGGATGTCGGAGCGGGAAAACAACGTGATTAAAAGGGAGGAATATACAGTGATTAAAGGAAAGGACATTTATTCAAATGTGAAGATGAACTTTGGAATAAAAAAATGCTAAATGAGCGAACTTAGGAGGAAACGTCAGTGAGTGAAGTGAATGAAGATCACGTGACTGAGGAAAATATTGCTTTGGTTGAGGACAATATTGAAGTGAGTGACAATCAGGAGCTCACTGAGAAATGAACCATTATTGGAATTGATGGAAACATTGGACAGTTTGATAAAAGTATTGAACAGTGGAGCTCATATAAAGAACGGTTTGAATATTTAGTTATTGTAAATGACATGGATGAGGACAACGTTGTGCCTCCATGTTTTAGTGTAATGGGGCCAAAGACATTTAATTTACTAGGCAGCCTGCTACAGCCAGTCAGAACAGGTAATAAGACGTATGGTGATATTGTGGAGATACTTAAAGGATATTTTTCACCAGAACCACTAGTTAATGCTGAAAGGTTCAGGTTCCACAGGAGACATCAGAAAGAGGGAGAATCAGTAACAATGTTTGCTGCTGCATTAAAGAAACTACCAGAACACTGAGTTTAATGCTGTTCTAAATGACATTATTAGAGACAGACTAGTATGTGGGCTACGGAGTGAAGCTACACAAAAGAGACTGTTGACTGAAAGTTATACTTATATTAACATACATTATAAACATTCATAATTCAATTATGACTCTCCTCATCCTGAAAATAAATACAGATCATTATCTCAATGCATTCTCAATACTATTTTTTTATCAGCCAAGTTTTACACACCCTTTTTGTGGACTGTTAATGTTTATATTTAAAATCAACACTGAGCTTTTCATGTTATAATCTGTTATTTATCAAATCTGATAGTAAGATATTGAAACCATATACAATATGTCATCAATATCAATATTGTCATCAACAGTATCCTCATCTCTAATCGCCAGTTTCCTCGTAGCCATCTGCTGCATCGGTTGACCTGATACCTGTTCAATCTCCCCTCTATCCATACCTCCGTTGGTGTAGACTGGGTGATGATGCGTGAAGTCACAGAAAATGTCCAGATTCTCCTGGTAGGTCTGGCAGAGAAGCCTTCACCTTTTCTAAAGAAAGTCTGCATAACATTGTTAGTTGAGACACAGCATGCTACTTCATCCTGTCTTCTTATCAGTCCTGATAAGCCTTTTATATTAGGAAGTACACATTCTCAGTTTGTTACCTGTATAAAAGACACCTGTCCACAGAAGCAATCAATCAATCAGATTCCAAACTTTCCACCATGGCCAAGACCAAAGAGCTCTCCAAGGATGTCAGGGACAAGATTGTAGACCTACACAAGGCTGCAATGGGCTACAAGACCATCGCCAAGCAGCTTGATGAGAAGGTGACAACAGTTGGTGCGATCAAATACTTTTTTCCCTCACTGTATGTGTGTATGTATGTGTGTATGTATGTGTATATATATGTATATATATGTATATATGTGTATATGTATGTGTATGTGTATTATCTTCCGAGTGGCGCAGTGGTCTACTAGAGATCCTGGTTCAAATCCAGGCTCTGTCGTAGCCGGCCGCGACCAGGAGACCCATGGGGCGGCTCACAATTGGCCCAGCGTCGTCCAGGGTAGGGGAGGGAATGGCCGGCAGGGATGTAGCTCAGTTGGTAGAGCATGGCGTTTGCAACGCCAGGGTTGTGGGTTCGATTCCCACGGGGGGCCAGTATGGAGGAAAACATTTAAATAATGTATGCACTCACTCACTCTGGATAAGAGCGTCTGCTAAATGAGGTAAATTTAAATATGTGTGTGTGTGTGTATATATACAAAACATGGGGGACTGGAAGTGATGCAGACAATTACATTGATGGAAGTTACAATCTATCTGCAATATTAAGCTGATCTACCCCCTTAAAAAAATACAAATAAATAAAATAATAATATTAATTATCTGAAAATTGTATGTCATCCAGTCTTAAAATGTCTGCAAAAACCAAATATTGAAATACTGTTAAATATTTTAAAAACCATTGTTATACATTGAGTGAATTGTTATCCATTGAGAGAGGGATATAGAATAGTATACTAACGTGCTGGGTAATTTTTTTCTACAACTGTGATGTAACTGAACATCCACTAGGTGGAGCCAGTGGTCCACTCTTGATTAGACACTTCACATAAAATAGACATTTGTTTGGTAAAAACAGTAGGATAAATGCATATGTAGGTAGATATATATATATATAATATCATTCTAGATGCACACACACACACACACACACACACACACATAATCAATTGACTAGTAGTTTTTCTATAACTGTGATGTAACTGTATATCCACTAGGTGGAGGCTGTGGTCCACTCTTGAGTAGAGACTTGGTTTGGCATGCATTTTCATGGGTTCTGAGACACCCTGAGACATGTCACATAAAATGGACATTTGTTTGGTATAAACAGTAGGATATATACATATGTAGGTAGAGTCCATTCTCGTTTTAAAAAAATCAAGAACACAACATCTCATTCATTATATATTATATCATTTTATACAATACATTATTAAAAACATTCATTTATAATATACAACATAAATAATATATATATATATATGCATAGTTAGATATAGAAGCCTTCATCATATTGAAAATTCAACTCACCTTCAAAATGCTCCATGAGGAATAAATGATTCAAGGAGTCTCTTTAAGATGTATGTCTTCAGGCCTTCTGGTCCTCTGGGTCTTTTTCTTGGTTGACTGAGACATCCCACGGGACGCTCTTTTTATGGGGTCAAATGGATCTGTTTAGGTCAGCAGTAAAACGGGACATCTTTAAGAATACAATTACCTTTTTTGTTTTTTATTGACTGAGACATCCACTTGACATTCCATCCTCGGACACCTCCCGGACATCCCCGGACGCCCCCCCCTGAGAACTCTTTTTAAGAGGTTAAAGAGGTTTAAAAA
>NW_025533669.1:32500-37500 GCF_020615455.1 Coregonus clupeaformis | reverse complement strand
AGTTACATAAGCACACCCTAAATAGTGAAGAGAACATCCGGACAGGATGTCCTTAAAAGGTCATAAACACAGGACACAGGAAAACTCACCAATCACTTTTTGACAGCAACCGTCTACTATATTCTCTCTCACAGGAGTCTGTGAAACAAGACAGTTGGAGATTGAAACATTGTATGTGTATTCCCCTCCCCCAACTGCTCTGTTCACTCAGACAAACAAACCAGACTGCAGTTTCCCACGCAAGAATTGACTTCAAATCCTAAATTACTTGATATCTTTCAGAAATACATCATTTTCCCCCCCTCATAATTCCATAGGTCTATAGGAGTGTCTCAGGTTTTCATTACAACCATTTCTCGTGCATATTGTATACGGTTTCAATATTGAACTATTAAATCAGTTAACCTCTTACTATCAGATTTGATAAATAACAGATTATAACATGAAAAGCTCAGTGTTGATTTTAAATATAAACATTAACAGTCCACAAAAAGGGTGTGTAAAACATTATGTTGGCTTGGCTGATAAAAAGGGTAGATTGAATTTCTCTTGGCAGTTGTGGCTCCCAGGTCTACAGCCAATCAAGGACTAGCTACCCATCCCCCACTGCTGCTCTCACCCCCCCCCCCACCCCATCCCCTGACATGCTGGACTGAACAGAGATCCCAGGTCCAGCGACTATCAAGCCAACAGCTTATCCATTCCACCAAGAGATCAGAAGGTGGTAATTGGTAGGTGTTGGGTTCAGCTTGCTACAGTATATACTTATATAGGGCAATGTGTGATCTGGGAGCGGCAGCACTACCACTAGTGCTCCTGACACAGCCTAACACAATCTTTACCTTCTGAACCTTAAAAACTGACCTAAAGTCAGATACATTTAGACAAACCACCATGTGAGCAGCAAGTGTAGGGTTAATGGAGTGAAGTGGGGGATGGGTAGGACCACCAGTATCAACTATATGTCTATGAATGCATTACTATTAATGCGTTACTAAAACGGATGGATGCTCTTCATCAACACCATATCACCTGTGAAACTAGATATCAGCAATCAATCAACAAGACTAATGAAATGGAGCAAATGAAGACATTAGAACTGCTAAAGGTCAGATATTATATTCGGACACCAATTTCCTACTGGTAGATTTTGTACATGATCTGTCAATCCTGAGAGCAACGCTCTCTCTCCTCCTCTTCCCCCATCTCTCTTTGCTGGGGTGAAGTTTCCCCTAGATACAGATCTAGGATCAGCTTCCCCTCCCCCAAACCTAACAAGGATCATTAGTGGGAGGAATTTAAACCTGATCCAAAGACAGTGTCTATTTGGGAAACTTGTCCCCTCCCCTACAACTCTACATGTGGATGCGGCTTCCTCCATCTCACCATGTTCACAAAGAAAACGGCAGTGTATTTCAGCTGTAAGTATTTTGAAATTACTAGCTATATTATTTGAATTGAATCGACCTAGCTTCATTATTATTCAACAATAACTGGGCCAATGTCGCCGTAGCAGCAGTGGTGGTTCTAGAACATTCCCAGTGGGAGGGGCCAGGCTGGGGCCAGTTGTACTGTTAGAGGGGCCAGTTACATCACACATTTATTGTTGTCATGTCGTTTTCTTCACTGCATTGCAGGCATCAATAGACAAATGACCATGTTTATAATCATTCAACTATTTATTATTTGCATTTACATTTTGACATTTGCATTACATATTCACTATCAGTTACATCAACTGTATTCTACGTTTTTTGTGGTTTCTTGCAAAAATATCTGCAAATTCATCTGGATTCAAGGCCTTTGCCTTCCTTGACTCAATACTTAATACACCTAAATTGCTTAATCTCTCATCTGACATTGTGGACCTAAGATACGTTTTCACCAGCTTTAGTGCAGAAAGACTCTGTTCACAAGAAGCGGTACTAACAGGGATTGAAACAGATATTTTACACAGTTTAAAGCGCTGAAAGAAAACTTCTTTATAAGGCTGAATGAATAATGCTATCTCTACTACACTGGAGGGTCTCTGCATGCCACTCTGGATTTTCCTTTGTCAAATTCTTCTGAACTGATGTAGTTCATGCCCCAAGTCCTCAATATTTGATTCATACATTCTAGCAAATGGAAACAGGGACTTCTCTTTGAGAAATGCATCACTTTTGGGGTTTAGAGTTTGGACGCCATTCATTATGTCACAGTTACTGCTAGAGAACCGTCTGTTGAGCTCATTGAGCATCTGATCTAAGACAGGGTAGAAAAAGGTTGTACGAAAACTGTCTTTATCTATTTCTGGATCTGACCTCTGACCTACTGTACTGAGTACACAGTCTCCATTAAATTGAGAGCTTAGCTTTTTGGGTGTTTTGCAGGGGGATGTATTGCAGTATCACATTGCTCAGCTGTGTTCAACACTTCATTCCATAGGTCATCAAAAAAATGACTCATCCCTGTAGTCATTCAAAGTTTGAACTAAGGCTTCAACTAAATCAACAGCCTTTGACAGGTCAAGTGATGAAGACTGTAGCATCTCTGATAGAAATGTTGCTTCTCCAAAAACGTTATGCAGTGGAACAAGGAACACAATGAATTGTAAATCTATCTGTGCAAGCAGACCTCGTGCCTCAACAGATCTGTCACCGTTGTGTTCTTGGACTATGTCTTGCAGGACTCGCTTAACGGCAGGCAATCTATCCATAATAGTATGTAGAGCCATATATCGACATGCCCAGCGAGTGTCACTTAGTCTCTGAAGCTCTCTAGGTGCTCCTGGGTACATCTCTCTTTGTACGCTAAGCCATTTTTGATGCACATGTATGACCCAGATGTGAAGACATACAGTCTTTCTAGTAAGGAGAAGAACTGTCCTACCTCAGGGACAGCTTTGACTGTATCCACTAAAACTAAGTTTAGACAGTGTGCACTGCAGTGGAGGTAAAAGGCTTTGCTTGTTCTTTAATGCGTTGCCTGGACGCCTGAATGCTGCCACTCATAACTGAAGCACCGTCATATGCTTGGCCTACTAGGTTGGTTTTGTATTCAAGACCATGACTTTCTAATATGTGTATGATTTAGTCAGTAAGCCCTGCTGCATCTAGTGGATCAGCCGATTCAAAGTGGAGACAGCTCTCATGGACAGCTCCACTGAAATAGTACCTGAGTACTGGAGATATCTGATCCTTTTGTTTTAACATATTTTGTTTTCCATCTGCCATTATGCTGAAGACCTCACTGTCTTCCACTTCTTCTATAATCTCTGTTGGAACCATGTCTGCCAAACAACTCAGAACCTCATTCTGAATCCCTTTGCTTGTGTATTTTGCATTATGAATGGAAGTCAACCTTTTTTGCACAGTTGTGTCATGCTTAGCTATTGTTTCTAGGATTTCCATGAAGTTCCCTTTATTATCAGACTCTGCAGACTCATCGTGTCCTCTTTGTGCAATGTTTTGTGTGGCTGTAAGTAGTAGTACTTCTCCTATTGTTTTAATATAGTCCCCTTTTTCTTGAATCTGTTTGTTATGTACTTTAAAGTATTTTCCTGAAGTACTTTACACCACTGGTTAACTCTCTTTCTTAGCTAGCTCGACTATGCACTTGCCTCTGCTAGCAATAAACTGTGCTAACATTAGCCTAGACTGGACCACAGAAAATAACAGTTTTAAACAGTTGTAAAAACCCACTTCTTCCAGACAGAATAGTTCCTGTAGATTCAGACTTACTCATCACCAATCTTTTGTTATGTCTCGTTGGTTTCATAACCACGTCTGTATAACAATTCAATAATGATGAGACAGGAGGCAGGAATCAGTTCAACCATTTATCTGGAACGTGATCATCTCAACACATACAAACCCCCATGATGCTCTGCAGCACAACCCCAATATACAACAAATACATAAATATGTAAATGGACACTAAACAAAACTCATAGAGGAATTTAAATGTTCAGTTGTAGAAAGTAGGGCCATGGGATAGGGTCAGAAAGGTCAGTATGTTTGATAACTGGTTCCAGAGGTGACATAACAAGCATAAGGTCCATTATAACACAGTGAAGTAGAGGTGGGAGCTAAAAGCAGACATGGACAGTGAGACGGTGTGAGCAGGTCAGGGGTGAAACACTAGATCAGGACAGGTAGAAATGGCAGGGCTGGAAATAGACACAGAGACACATTCTGATCATGGCTCAGACCTGACCTGAGACACCCAAACAGAAGATGCCATAGCAAAGTCCTATCCAGTAGGCTATATGGGATTTCCTTTCATCAAAATACAACACATGGAAATGTGTCCAGTGTGTGTGTGTGTGTGTCCAGTGTGTGTGTCCTGTGTGTGTGTGTGTTCAATGTGTGTGTGTCCAGTATGTGTGTGTGTTCAGTGTGTGTGTGTGTTCAGTGTGTGAGTGTGTGTGTTGGTGTGTGTGTCCTGTGTGTGTGTGTCCAGTGTGTGTGTGTGTCCTGTGTGTGTTTGTCCAGTGTGTGTGTGTGTTCAGTGTGTGTGTGTTCAGTGTGTGTGTGCCCAGTTTGTGTGTTCAGTGTGTGTGTGTTCAGTTTGTGTGTCCAGTGTGTGTGTGTTCAGTGTGTGTGTGCCCAGTTTGTGTGTTCAGTGTGTGTGTGTTCAGTGTGTGTGTCCAGTGTGTGTGTGTGTCCTATGTGTGTTTGTCCAGTGTGTGTGTGTGTTCAGTGTGTGTGTGTTCAGTGTGTGTGTGCCCAGTTTGTGTGTTCAGTGTGTGTGTGTTCAGTGTGTGTGTCCAGTGTGTGTGTGCCCAGTTTGTGTGTTCAGTGTGTGTGTGTTCAGTGTGTGTGTCCAGTGTGTGTGTGTGTGTGTGATTGTGTGTTCAGTGTGTGTGTGTGTGTGTGTGTGTGTGTGTGTGTGTGTGTGTGTGTGTGTGTGTGTGTCGAGTGTGTGTGTGTTCAGTGTGTGTGTGTCCAATGTGTATGTATGTGTGTGTCCAGTGTGTGTGTGTGTGTTTGTGTCCAGTGTGTGTGTGTATGTGTGTG
>NW_025533669.1:0-27500 GCF_020615455.1 Coregonus clupeaformis | reverse complement strand
CTCTGTTTTGTCCGAGTTTAAAAGTAAAAAGTTTTCAGCCATCCACTTCCTTATGTCTGAAACACAGGCTTCTAGCGAGGGCAATTTTGGGGCTTCACCATGCTTCATTGAAATGTACAGCTGTGTGTCATCCGCATAGCAGTGAAAGTTAACATTATGTTTTCGAATAACATCCCCAAGAGGTAAAATATATAGTGAAAACAATAGTGGTCCTAAACGGAACCTTGAGGAACACCGAAATGTACAGTTGATTTGTCGGAGGACAGACCATTCACAGAGACAAACTGATATCTTTCCGACAGGTAGGATCTAAACCAGGCCAGAACTTGTCCGTGTAGACCAATTTGGGTTTCCAGTCTCTCCAAAAGAATGTGGTGATCGATGGTGTCAAAGGCAGCACTAAGGTCTAGTAGCACGAGGACAGATGCAGAGCCTCGGTCTGACGCCATTAAAAGGTCATTTACCACCTTCACAAGTGCAGTCTCAGTGCTATGATGGGGTCTAAAACCAGACTGAAGCATTTCGTATACATTGTTTGTCTTCAGAAAGGCAGTGAGTTGCTGCGCAACAGCTTTTTCTAAAATTTTTGAGAGGAATGGAAGATTCGATATAGGCCGATAGTTTTTTATATTTTCCGGGTCAAGGTTTGGCTTTTTTCAAGAGAGGCTTTATCACTGCCACTTTTAGTGAGTTTGGTACACATCCGGTGGATAGAGAGCTGTTTATTATGTTCAACATAGGAGGGCCAAGCACAGGAAGCAGCTCCTTCAGCAGTTTAGTAGGAATAGGATCCAGTATGCAGCTTGAAGGTTTAGAGGCCATGATTATTTTCATCATTGTGTCAAGAGATATAGTACTAAAACACTTAAGTGTCTCTCCCGATCCCAGGCCCTCGCAGAGACTGCAGATCCAGGACAGCTAAGCCCTGGAGGAATACGCAGATTCAAAGAGGAGTCCGTAATTTGCTTTCTAATGGTCATGATCTTTTCCTCAAAGAAGTTCATGAATTTATCACTGCTGAAGTGAAAACCATCCTCTCTTGGGGAATGCTGCTTTTTAGTTAGCTTTGCAACAGTATCAAAAAGAAATTTTGGATTGTTCTTATTTTCCTCGATTAATTTGGAAAAGTAGGATGATCGAGCAGCAGTGAGGGCTCTTCGGTACTGCACGGTACTGTCTTTCCAAGCTAGTCGGAAGACTTCCAGTTTGGTGTGGCGCCATTTCCGTTCCAATTTCCTGGAAGCTTGCTTCAAAGCTCGGGTATTTTCTGTATACCAGGGAGCTAGTTTCTTATGACAAATGTTTTTCGTTTTTAGGGGTGCAACTGCATCTAGGGTATTGCGCAAGGTTAAATTGAGTTCCTCAGTTAAGTGGTTAACTGATTTTTGTCCTCTGACGTCCTTGGGTAGGCAGAAGGAGTCTGGAAGGGCATCAATGAATTTTTGTGTTGTCTGAGAATTTATAGCACGACTTTTGATGCTCCTTGGTTGGGGTCTGAGCAGATTATTTGTTGCGATTGCAAACGTAATAAAATGGTGGTCCGATAGTCCAGGATTTTGTGGAAAAACATTAAGATCTACAACATTTATTCCATGGGACAAAACTAGGTCCAGAGTATGACTGTGGCAGTGAGTAGGTCCAGAGACATGTTGGACAAAACCCACTGAGTCGATAATGGCTCCGAAAGACTTTTGGAGTGGGTCTGTGGACTTCTCCATGTGAATATTAAAATCACCAAAAATTAGAATATGATCTGCTATGACTACAAGGTCTGATAGGAATTCAGGAAACTCAGAGAGGAACGCTGTATATGGCCCAGGAGGCCTGTAAACAGTAGCTATAAAAAGTGATTGACACATCTGATTGGATGCCGAGTGCTCAGTGTCCCATAGACCAGGAACTGTTGCAGTGTATACGTATAGAAAAGCCCGCCCTCTCCTGCACTGACTCTGACCCTGAGCTCCTCAACCTGGACTGCTATGTAGAAGGTATAGACATTGAGAGTGACTCCACCAACTGATTTCCTTTCTCTGGATCTTGATGACGTCCACCTACCTGTTAGGCATCAGGGGCAGTTATGATGACTCCATCCAGACATATACTTCACCTGTAGCCAGCAGGATGAAAGCATTGACCAGCACCAGCAGCACCACCTCTACCCCACAGATCCCACTAAGCTCCAAGGCAGTAACACAGGGGTCAGCAGGGCGCATATAGGGACACAACGTGACCCCTTGGACATGAGCCGTGGACAGGAGCTCAGCGGCAGTGTGCCCGTCTCCCCTGCCTCCAGCTCTGATCTGTCAGGCTTGGGTAAGGGGTCAGAGGTTAAGGGTCAGAGTGACCAGCAGGCTTGTTTGGTTATCTCACACCCTAACCTCTGGACACAAGGCCTCTGACAGGCGACTGAAAATATAAACTGAACTTAGAGAATTCATAGATAGACCCTGATGTTCAGAGCTTTGGCTCTCTTTTGGAAAAATTTCTTGGTAGTCTTAATAAAATCTACTTTGAAACAAAAGTATACACCTCACACACATGGTTATGGGCTTTAAAAAAAGAAGACACCTGTACCATGTCAGATAGAGTTAAAATGTATTACATTTTGAGTTTGCATCCCAATATTACACTTTATATACTTTATATATCACAGAAGACTGAAATATAACAAAACCTTGTGATTTTTGGCAGGTTTTGTAAAATAATGTTGATTAATTATGAAAATATAAAATATATTAATAACATTCCACCCATGAGGCCACTAGAGGGTGATTTGGTCAGTTGAATGCAGGAAAGGTGTAGTGAATGTTATGTAATTTCAGAAGAAAATGCTCACACCTTATGTCCATCTGTAATGGCTAATACTGTAAATACCATGCATGTCTGCATATTCATATCAGTAACATTGTATTGCATGAAGCTTATGTTAGGTTTATACTGATTATATATTAATTAGCTATTTGATTGTACAATAAACATTTCCATGAATGATTATGCCATTGAAACATTGCTGTTATGTTTGTTTTAGTAAATGAATACAGATCTCCAGCAGTCAGCAGATGGGACAGCAAAACAGTTTTAGTATTAGCTATCCTGTTGTCCTGCCATACCCTGCTGTCATCGGTAAGGAAAGGGGAAGAGGATGAGAGGAATGTTCTCTCTTCCAACTCAAGCTCATTCTTTTAAAAAGGGGTTAACAGTTTCTAACTCCTACTTCAGACTGAGCTGTTTAAAGTTGGACTGAATAGGACTTTCACCAAAGACTAAAGCTTTTTACTTTGGTAAACTTTAAACATTTCATTTACTCCAGTTTAACTTGCGATTTAAAAGAGCAGGGTGCATCCCAAATGGCACCCTATTCCCTATGTAGTGCACTACTTTTGACCAGGTCCCATAGGGGTGCAATGCACTATGTAGGGAATAGGGTGCCATTTGGGAATGATCCATGGGCTTCAAAGGAAGACTGCTGCTCTTCCCCTCACCAGATGCACTTGACTTGATGGAGGTCATCTAGCATGTCGATAATACGGTCACCTCTACTTCTAAAGCTGTTTCCATTGGAGGAAAATCACTTTAGAAGCTGTTTGTCTTTTGGAAAATATATGTTTCTCAAGGAAAATATAGCTCTTTTCACAAGGTTAACCCTCTGAAAGAAATAGAATGGAAGATACTTCACCTTCTGTTTCCATAGCAACTTATTATCACACTTCAGCAAGCCAGAGATACACAACTGGGCGTCTTAAAACAACATGAACGGATACACACAGGAGAGAAGCCTTACTCCTGCTCTGACTGTGGGAAGAGCTTCAGAACATCAGCGGCTCTGACAATTCATCAGCGTGTACACACTGGAGAGAAGCCTTACTCCTGCTCTGACTGTGGGACAAGATTCTACAGATTGGGCAATTTAAAAAGACACCAACGTATACATAAGAAGTGTGGTCCTCTGTAGCTCTGCTGGTAGAGCACGGTGCTTGTAACGCCAAGGTAGTGGGTTCAATCCCCAGGACCACCCATACACAAAAATATATATATATATATATATATGCACGCATGACTAAATCGCTTTGGATAAAAGCGTCTGCTAAATGGCATATTATTATATTAAGTGGTAGTGGATTGGATCAAATGAAGAAAGCATAGAACTCTTGTAATCCTATTGTTTCTCACTGTGAGAGAACTGTGCAGAGGAAAGGGAGCGTTATAGAATGTTAGCCTCTCTTTACTTTACTGATCAGTGTTCACCTGGTCAGTTTTGGTGTGTTTTGTTTGTTTCTACTTATTTTAGTAATTGATGATGAATTTGTTTGGATAACTGCATTCAAGCCAACTTAATTGATCTGCCAATGAAAAATAACGTTACATGAATTTGTACTGGTCAACCTTCTCTTTTGTATTCAGTTCTTCCGTATTAGATATGACAGTATGAATGGTTCTTATGGTAATATTCAGTTCTTCCATATTAGATCTGACAGTATGAATGGAAGGACACACAGGAGAGAAGCCTTACTGCTGCTCTGAGTTTCTCTCAAAAGAGCAATTTAAAAAACACACCAAAGTATACATCAAGCAGAAAAGCCTCATCAGTAACGGCAGCATTTCCATTGTGTTAGAGAGACCGTAGTAACAGCAGCATGTCCATTGTGTTAGAGAGACAGTAGTAACGGCAGCATGTCCATTGTGTTAGAGAGACCGTAGTAACAGCAGCATGTCCATTGTGTTAGAGAGACAGTAGTAACGGCAGCATGTCCATTGTGTTAGAGAGACAGTAGTAACGGCAGCATGTCCATTGTGTTAGAGAGACAGTAGTAACAGCAGCATGTCCATTGTGTTAGAGAGACAGTAGTAACAGCAGCATGTCCATTGTGTTAGAGACAGTAGTAACAGCAGCATGTCCATTGTGTTAGAGACAATAGTAACAGCAGCATGTCCATTGTGTTAGAGAGACAGTAGTAACAGCAGCATGTCCATTGTGTTAGAGAGACCGTAGTAACAGCAGCATGTCCATTGTGTTAGAGAGACAGTAGTAGCCACAGCATTTCCATTGTGTTAGAGAGACCGTAGTAACAGCAGCATGTCCATTGTGTTAGAGACAGTAGTAACAGCCGCATGTCCATTGTGTTAGAGACAGTAGTAACAGCAGCATGTCCATTGTGTTAGAGAGACAGTAGTAACGGCAGCATGTCCATTGTGTTAGAGAGACCGTAGTAACAGCAGCATGTCCATTGTGTTAGAGACAGTAGTAACAGCAGCATGTCCATTGTGTTAGAGAGACAGTAGTAACGGCAGCATGTCCATTGTGTTAGAGAGACCGTAGTAACAGCAGCATGTCCATTGTGTTAGAGAGACCGAAGTAACAGCAGCATGTCCATTGTGTTAGAGAGACCGTAGTAACAGCAGCATGTCCATTGTGTTAGAGAGACCGTAGTAACAGCAGCATGTCCATTGTGTTAGAGAGACCGTAGAAACAGCAGCATGTCCATTGTGTTAGAGAGACAGTAGTAACAGCAGCATGTCCATTGTGTTAGAGACAGTAGTAACGGCAGCATGTCCATTGTGTTAGAGAGACAGTAGTAACAGCAGCATGTCCATTGTGTTAGAGAGACAGTAGTAACAGCAGCATGTCCATTGTGTTAGAGAGACTGTAGTAACAGCAGCATGTCCATTGTGTTAGAGAGACCGTAGTAACAGCAGCATGTCCATTGTGTTAGAGAGACCGTAGTAACAGCAGCATGTCCATTGTGTTAGAGAGACCGTAGTAACAGCAGCATGTCCATTGTGTTAGAGAGACAGTAGTAACAGCAGCATGTCCATTGTGTTAGAGACAGTAGTAACAGCAGCATGTCCATTGTGTTAGAGACAGTAGTAACAGCAGCATGTCCATTGTGTTAGAGAGACAGTAGTAACAGCAGCATGTCCATTGTGTTAGAGAGACCGTAGTAACAGCAGCATGTCCATTGTGTTAGACAGACAGTAGTAACAGCAGCATGTCCATTGTGTTAGAGACAGTAGTAACAGCAGCATGTCCATTGTGTTAGAGACAGTAGTAACAGCAGCATGTCCATTGTGTTAGAGAGACCGTAGAAACAGCAGCATGTCCATTGTGTTAGAGAGACAGTAGTAACAGCAGCATGTCCATTGTGTTAGAGACAGTAGTAACAGCAGCATGTCCATTGTGTTAGAGAGACAGTAGTGCGACAGCATGTCCATTGTGTTAGAGAGACCGTAGTAACAGCAGCATGTCCATTGTGTTAGAGAGACCGAAGTAACAGCAGCATGTCCATTGTGTTAGAGAGACCGTAGTAACAGCAGCATGTCCATTGTGTTAGAGAGACAGTAGTAACAGCAGCATGTCCATTGTGTTAGAGAGACAGTAGTAACAGCAGCATGTCCATTGTGTTAGAGAGACAGTAGTAACAGCAGCATGTCCATTGTGTTAGAGAGACAGTCGTAACAGCAGCATGTCCATTGTGTTAGAGAGACAGTAGTAACATTAGCATGTCCATTGTGTTAGAGAGACAGTAGTAACAGCAGCATGTCCATTGTGTTAGAGAGACCGTAGTAACAGCAGCATGTCCATTGTGTTAGAGAGACAGTAGTAACAGCAGCATGTCCACTGTGTTAGAGAGACAGTAGTAGCCGCAGCATTTCCATGTTCAAACTGTAATGTTCTACTGTAGCAGACATATGATGCAAGTAGTACAGAAGTGAGTCAATATAAAAAAAATCCTAGGACATGACACTGATTTCAGACAATTATTAAGTGGTAGTGGATTGGATCAAATGAAGAAAGCATAGAACTCTTGTAATCCTATTGTTTCTCACTGTGAGAGAACTGTGCAGAGGAAAGGGAGCGTTATAGAATGTTAGCCTCTCTTTACTTTACTGATCAGTGTTCACCTGGTCAGTTTTGGTGTGTTTTGTTTGTTTCTACCTATTTTAGTAATTGATGATGAATTTGTTTGGATAACTGCATTCAAGCCAACTTAATTGATCTGCCAATGAAAAATAACGTTACATGAATTTGTACTGGTCAACCTTCTCTTTTGTATTCAGTTCTTCCGTATTAGATCTGACAGTATGAATGGTTCTTATGGTAATATTCAGTTCTTCCATATTAGATCTGACAGTATGAATGGAAGGACACACAGGAGAGAAGCCTTACTGCTGCTCTGAGTTTCTCTCAAAAGAGCAACTTAAAAAACACACAAAAGTATACATCAAGCAGAAAAGCCTCATCAGTAACGGCAGCATGTCCATTGTGTTAGAGAGACAGTAGAAACAGCAGCATGTCCATTGTGTTAGAGAGACAGTAGTAACAGCAGCATGTCCATTGTGTTAGAGACAGTAGTAACAGCAGCATGTCCATTGTGTTAGAGACAGTAGTAACAGCAGCATGTCCATTGTGTTAGAGAGACAGTAGTAACAACAGCATGTCCATTGTTTTAGAGAGACAGTAGTAACAGCAGCATGTCCATTGTGTTAGAGAGACCGTAGTAACAGCAGCATGTCCATTGTGTTAGAGAGACCGTAGTAACAGCAGCATGTCCATTGTGTTAGAGAGACAGTAGTAACGGCAGCATGTCCATTGTGTTAGAGAGACCGTAGTAACAGCAGCATGTCCATTGTGTTAGAGAGACAGTAGTAACAGCAGCATGTCCATTGTGTTAGAGACAGTAGTAACAGCAGCATGTCCATTGTGTTAGAGACAGTAGTAACAGCAGCATGTCCATTGTGTTAGAGAGACAGTAGTAACAGCAGCATGTCCATTGTGTTAGAGAGACCGTAGTAACAGCAGCATGTCCATTGTGTTAGAGAGACAGTAGTAGCCACAGCATTTCCATTGTGTTAGAGAGACCGTAGTAACAGCAGCATGTCCATTGTGTTAGAGACAGTAGCAACAGCAGCATGTCCATTGTGTTAGAGACAGTAGTAACAGCAGCATGTCCATTGTGTTAGAGACAGTAGTAACAGCAGCATGTCCATTGTGTTAGAGAGACAGTAGTATCAGCAGCATGTCCATTGTGTTAGAGAGACCGTAGTAACAGCAGCATGTCCATTGTGTTAGAGAGACAGTAGTAGCCGCAGCATTTCCATTGTGTTAGAGAGACAGTAGTAACAGCAGCATGTCCATTGTGTTAGAGACAGTAGTAACAGCAGCATGTCCATTGTGTTAGAGACAGTAGTAACAGCAGCATGTCCATTGTGTTAGAGACAGTAGTAACAGCAGCATGTCCATTGTGTTAGAGACAGTAGTAACAGCAGCATGTCCATTGTGTTAGAGAGAAATTAGTAACAGCAGCATGTCCATTGTGTTAGAGAGACCGTAGTAACAGCAGCATGTCCATTGTGTTAGAGAGACAGTAGTAGCCGCAGCATTTCCATTGTGTTAGAGAGACAGTAGTAACAGCAGCATGTCCATTGTGTTAGAGACAGTAGTAACAGCAGCATGTCCATTGTGTTAGAGACAGTAGTAACAGCAGCATGTCCATTGTGTTAGAGACAGTAGTAACAGCAGCATGTCCATTGTGTTAGAGAGACAGTAGTAACAGCCGCATGTCCATTGTGTTAGAGACAGTAGTAACAGCAGCATGTCCATTGTGTTAGAGAGACAGTAGTAACGGCAGCATGTCCATTGTGTTATAGAGACCGTAGTAACAGCAGCATGTACATTGTGTTAGAGAGACCGTAGTAACAGCAGCATGTCCATTGTGTTAGAGAGACAGTAGTAACAGCAGCATGTCCATTGTGTTAGAGAGACAGTAGTAACAGCAGCATGTCCATTGTGTTAGAGAGACAGTAGTAACAGCAGCATGTCCATTGTGTTAGAGAGACAGTAGTAACAGCAGCATGTCCATTGAGTTAGAGAGACAGTAGTAACAGCAGCATGTCCATTGTGTTAGAGAGACAATAGTAGCCGCAGCATTTCCATGTTCAAACTGTAATGTTCTACTGTAGCAGACATATGATGCAAGTAGGACAGAAGTGAGTCAATATAAAAAAAAATCCTAGGACATGACACTGATTTCAGACAATTGTGAAAGTGTGTTTTTGATAACTCGCGGGTTTGTCTTTTTCCTGCCAGTAAGGCAATGTGCTCTGTAGTCTGCCAGAGACTGGCACTGGGTAATCTGTCTTTTCTTTTCTGCATTTGACTTTCCAATGCAATATGTCATAACATGAGCCTCAAAAGAGTTTTGCTGAACAGTTGTTCCGAAAGTCCTTAAGCATCCTGGCCCTCTTCAGGTGTCTTTTCCTCTGGACTCTGCATGGGCATCTTTTGCTTGCATCGATGTTTAGGCTGTAGAAGAGCCAAAATTACATCAGTGTGACTAGCTACCTTTACAGATTGGAGAAAAAAATCTAAATATTAAATATGAAACAAAATTAGCTAGCTAGCTACGTAGCTACAGTCTAGGTTCAGAATTGTACTTACTGTATTGTTGTGGCTAGCTAACCAATGTTAAAGCCAGACTCAGTAAGTGCAAAATATAATAATGCATTTTAGATTTTTTGGTTTATATCTTTCAAATAAGAGATATTAAGTCTTAATTTTACTTATTCAGTGCTTTGATGCCACAGCATTGGAAATACATGTACCAGAGCTTTTTCCCATTCCCCCCCTCTAATGACCATATGAATTGATCAATAGTTGTAGCTAAGTTAGCTAGCTAGCTGTCAGCATAGCTAGGTCTATGAAATATTTACAGCAAATAATATTACCATCTACTAATTGCTATTCTTACATAGAGTATATTTTCTGTCAATTGCTGGCAGCACCATTTCACCAGGACACATTTCTGGTACAGGTAAATGTACTTGGCGGATAAAGATGATCCTGATTATTGAATGATTGCTTTAAGGATAATCTGCTACCTGAACATGGCACACATTGGCCTACACAAAAAAGGGAGAGTCAGGGGCGGAGGTCCAGGGGTCCGTGGAGGATTACTGAGGGCCACTGTAGAGACAGGGGCCCATGTAGAGAGCAGGGCCCATGTAGAGAGCAGGACAAGAGGATCAAACAGGGCCAGGGGAGTGAACAGGGGGAGAGGTCGAAGGGGCAGAGGCAGAATCTGGGAAATATCCCTGGCTGACAGGGAGAGAGTTGATCATCGTCGTCAAGATAGACGTGCACAGGTGGAGGTTTGTAAGCCACATTACACGATGTCTGATTAGTCTAAACCAAATCTAGACCAGATTGTCAACTCTGGTACTCATGTCAACCAGGAAATATAGCTTTTTATTTTTTTTACTCATTAACTGTAGGTGTATCTTGAACAGCTACCGGAGAGAGAGAACATGGTGTCTTGATGATGAAGCTGGAGAGGACACCAGGAGCACTTTTTGATGTGGTCCATCTCATCCAGGTCAACCAGGGAGGTGGTGGAGGTGCGGGGGGAGGCCCTTTTTGGTGCACCTGTGGCAGGTGCCGTGAAATGCCAACTGACATTGAGAAGAAGTGCTGTGGTGGGGAGCTAAATACCTGTATCAGTACAACGCCGCACATATACACTTACTGCCTGGAGCCTGGAAATCTGAGGAATATCAGGCTTTATAGGAATTATCTGTTAGCCCTGGATGACAGCGAGGAACAGGGAGAAGACCATGCAGAGTAAAGGCATGCTGCCTACTGGCAGTTAATCTGTCCGCAGCATGGCACGCTTCGGCAGGGCCACAGAAATGTTATTCCAAGCTGTTGCGTGTGGCACATCAGAGACACTTTCCCTGACCCTTATGGCCAGTATAAAGGAATCACTCCTGGAAGACTGACCTAGAGAATTCAGTCCATGTATTTTGAACTGTTTTGTTTGTTTATTTTTGTGTATGTGTTCGCTAACTCTAACCCACTCTAAAACAACTGATGTTACAGACAAAGGTTGAAGTGCAAAATTATTTATTTGTTCTACAATAAAAAATATATGAAACAGAATCATAGAACAACTAATTTGAAGGTGTGTAACTACATATTTTTTGACATAAGACAACATTCATGAGTGACAAAGTATTCATAAGGAATATATTTACATTTTAGTCATTTAGCAGACGCTCTTATCCAGAGCGACTTACAGTTAGTGAATACATATATATATTTTTTTATACTGGCCCCCCGTGGGAATCGAACCCACAACCCTGGCGTTGCAAACACCATGCTCTATGAACTGAGCTACATCTCTGCCGGCCATTCCCTCCCCTACCCTGGGCCAATTGTGCGCCGCCCATGAGTCTCCTGGTCGCGGCCGGCTGCGACAGAGCCTGGATTCGAACCAGGATCTCTAGTGGCACAGTCAGCACTGCGATGCAGTGCCTTAGACCACTGCGCCACTCAGGAGACCATATATCAGGACCTTCTTTTAGAAAGTCAACCCCACTGTAAAATAATGACACTTTTGTGTAGGTTACCACTGCATACAAGTTTAAAAAATAGGCTATTATTAGTTCGAAGTCATGCCATCTTACCTGACCGACACAGTCGAGCTTGAAGCAATGCCAATGCTAGACAGAGCATGCACTTAGAATGCTCCAATATTTGGCAGGGGTGGATGTGGATGGACCTCTTAGTCCCTTCTGGTAACTATGAGGAAAATACGAAAGGTTTTGCCGCTGCAATATCAACCACATATTCTCCAAATTAGACACTATTTGGCTAACTTTCCTGGACTAAATGGGTTGCTCAATGTTTACATAACGTTAGCTAGCTAGCCAGGCTGGGTAGTAATGTTACACATCACACAAACGGTAACAAATTGACAGTTGGTGTACAGTAGCAAGCTGCGGTGTCATTGTAGTTAGCTAGTTAGCAAAGAATAAAAGAGCAGATCATGTCACTTTGTACTAGTCGTTAACAACTTTGTAACCATTTACAACTACTTTGTTTCAAGAGTGTCACTGTTAGAAGTAGACGTTACTTAAATAGTTCGCTTATTTAGGTTATTTTGCCGGCTAGTCATTGACGAACACATAATCAGCTAACTTTAGGAAGAAAGCGGTTGTATCTTTCAGTGCCAACTAGCATACCTGTCCAGCAGAAACGATGATATTTCGGAATCGCGTCTAAGATGGAGTTGACTCCGGAGCTCCCTCCACCTTTCAAAACTGTCACCGATATTTACTCTTGACCTCCCAATATCTTGTTGTTTTCGGTTAGGGTTTTTTCTCTTCGGTTGATAGTAACACTCAAAATCTTGGGTAACAGGGCATTTCTCTGCCATTTCCTCAGACCACTACTAAGAGTAAGACTGCGTTGTACAAGTGAGCTGGCTTGTCGCGAAAACAATGTTTCGGATAGCCTTGCTATGTATGTCGGACGCAAACAGATTCCATTGATTTGTTTTGTCGCCATAACATAACAAATAATTAACATACAGTGCATTCGGAAAGTATTCAGACCCCTTCATTTTTTCCACAAAATGGATTAAATTATTTTTATTTTATTTTTTCATAATGACAAAGCAAAAACAAATTTTGGGATATTTTTGCACATGTATAAAAAAAAACGGAAATATAATATTCAGACCCTTTACTCAGTACTTTGTTGAAGTACCTTTGGCAGCGATTACAGCCTCAAGTCTTCTTGGGTATGATGCTACAAGCTTGGCACACCTGTATTTGGGGAGTTTCTCCCATTCTTCTCTGCGGATCCTCTCAAGCTCTGTCAGGTTGGATGGGAGCGTTGCTACACAGCTATTTTCAGGTCTCTCCAGAGATGTTCGATCGGGTTCAATTCTTGTCCCGAAGCCACTCCTGCGTTGTCTTGGCTGTGTGCTTAGGGTTGTTGTCCTGTTGGAAGGTGAACCTTCGCCCGTCTGAGGTCCTGAGCTCTGGAGCAGGTTTTTATCAAAGATCTCTCTGTACTTTGCTCCGTTAATATTTTCCTCGATCCTGACTAGTCTCTCAATCCCTACCACTGAAAAATATCCCACAGCATGATGCTGCCTCCACCATGCTTCACCGTAGGGATGGTGCCAGGTTTCCTCCAGACGTGAAGCTTGGCATTCAGGCCAAAGAGTTCAATATTGGTTTCATCAGACCAGAGAATCTTGTTTCTCATGGTCTGAGAGTCCTTTTGGTGCATTTTGGCAAACTCCAAGCGGGCTGTCATATGCCTTTTACTGAGGAGTGGCTTCCGTCTGGCCACACTTCCATAAAGGCATGGTTGGTGGAGTGCTGCAGAGATGGTTGTCCTTCTGGAAGGTTCTCCCATCTCCACAGAGGCACTCTGGAGATCTGTCAGAGTGACCATTGGGTTCTTGGTCACCTACCTGACCAAGGCCCTTCTCCCCCTGATTGCTCAGTTTGGCTGGGTGGCCAGCTCTAGGAAGAATCTTGGTGGTTCCAAACTTCTTCCATTTTAGAATGATGGCCACTGTGTTCTTGGGGACCTTCAATGCTGTGCCTCGACACAATCCTGTCTCAGAGCTCTACGGACAATTCCTTCAACCTCATGGCTTGGTTTTTGCTCTGACATGCATTGTCAACTGTGGGATCTTAAATAGACAAAGGTGTGTGCCTTTCTAAATCATGTCCAATCAATTGAATTTACCACAGGTGGACTCCAATCAAGTTGTAGAAACATCTCAAGGATGATCAATACAAACAGGATGCACCTGAGCTCAACTTTGAGTCTCATAGCAAAGGGTCTGAATACTTATGTAAATAAGGTATTTCTGTTTTTTAAACCTGTTTTTGCTTTGTCATTATGGGGTATTTGTGTAGATTGATGAGGAAAACAATTTATTTAGTCAATTTTAGAATAAGGCTGTAACGTAACAAAATGTGGAAAACGTGAAGGGGTCTGAATACTTTCCAAATGCACTGTACATGGGATTTAAAGGCCCAGTGCAGTCAAAAACTAGATTTTCCTGGGTTTTATATATATTTCTACACTATGAGGTTGGAATAATACTGTGAAATTGTGAAAATAAAAAATGTCAGCCTGTTGTGGTAGGATGAAGTTTTGGCCTGCCTGGTGACATCACCTTGCTGTAAAATAGTTAATAGACCAATAAGAGAGTTCCAAACCTCTCTGCCAATTACAGCTAGTTTTCAGTTTTCCCCTCCCCACTCAGACCACTCCCAGACAGTCCTAACAACATTTTTGCTTGATAAATTGCTCTTATTTTTTGGACCATTTTAATTGAAAGCAATCATAGTAAGGTACTTAATTGTTACCCAGAAATGATTTGATATTGAGTTACAAATGACTGCATTGGACCTTTAAAGCGCCTTTCAAGAAACCCAAGGACACTGTACAGCAAAAGAGTAAAAAACAAAACAAGGATAAAACAATAGAATACTTTTTTTTTTAAAGATACTTAGCTTAATCTAGAGCTGAGTAAGGGCTGAGCTAAACTGAGGGGAAAGCCAGACTGAACCAGTTGTTTTTTTGTCGGTTATTGAAAATGGTGATAGAGTCAGAGTTGTGGGTGGCTGGGGGGAGAGAGTTCCAGAGTTTTGGGACAACGGCGCTGAAAGCCTGATTCCCCCATGGTGCACAGTCTTGTTTTGGGGATAGTGAGTAGTCCAGAGTCAGAGGAGCGGAGACTGCGGTCTGTGGAGGAGGTCGGAGATGTATGAGGGGGCAAGGCCATGGAGTGCTTTGTAGGTGAGGAGTAGGATCTTGTAGGCAATCCAGAATTTGACTGGGGGCCAGTGCAGAGAGGGGGGTGATGTGTTCCCAGGGTTTGGTGTGTGTGATGACCCTAGCAACGGAGTTCTGGATGTCTGGAGCCTATCCAGGGCTTTGCTGGACACCCTGAATAGGACTCCATTGCAGTAGTCCATACGTGATGTTACAAAAGCGTAAATGAGGGTCTCTGCTACCGGGTCCGTGAGGGATGGTCGGAGTCGGGAGATATTACAGAGGTGGAAGAAGGAGGAATTGGTGTTGGACTTAATTTGGGGCTCGAATGGGAGAGTGGGGTCCAGGATGACACCCAGGTTTCTGACCTCTGATGATGGGCAGATGGAGCAGCAGTCAATGGACATCACAAGGTCACCCACTTTCTTGAGGAGAACCTTGGGAGCGACCAGCATGACCTCAGTTGTATTGCTTTTGAGTTTGAGTAGATTCGATGTCATCCAGTTTTTTATATCCTGGATACAGACGATCAGAGACGGAGGAGGGAGGTGAGAGGTGGGTTTGGTGTGGAGGTAAATCTGTGTGTCATCCGAATAGCAGTGTCGACCATGAGAAGGTACAGGGAAGGTAGGCATGCCTTTACCAGAGACGTGGGCATGGGCTCCAGTGGACAGGTAGAGGATTTGGATATGGTGACCAACTCTGTGATGTGGGCCACATCAACAGGAGAGAGAGCAGAGAAACAGCAGGCTGTGGGGGTAGTGTTAGCCAGAACCTGGTCAGGGGGCATGGTGGGGGATAGCTGAAGCTGCTGGTAGATGGATTACATTTTTGCGCCACAGATATTGAGATGAGCAAGATGCAGACTTCGCTCTCACAGTCACACACAGTATCTGCGCATGTACACAGGTTCGCTTCATGCTGTTACAGCGTGGTAGCCAGGGCACCAAAACATTTACATTTTACATTGTAGTCATTTAGCAGACGCTCTTATCCAGAGCGACTTACAGTTAGTGAGTGCATACATTTTTAATTTATTTTTTATACTGGCCCCCGTGGGAATCGAACCCACAACCCTGGCGTTGCAAACGCCATGCTCTATCAACTGAGCTACACGGGACAGCAGAGAAGTTGAGCCTCGCACTTCAACACTCTTAGTTGTTGTGGAAATTGACCCACTATCCTGTTTACTTTCTGCATCTACATCATATCGCTGAGTCTACAACTCGGCAGCCTGAAAGCGGTAGAGTTCGGCAGTGGAGTTCCTTATCTGTGTCATGTCTGAATCCTGATCCAGGCTTGGGGCATGCCAGTGAATGGTCCGGGGGTAGAGTCCGGGGGCCCTCTCTGACGCTGTGTAGGTCGAATCAGTGCATTCTGTTCATTTATAAAGCCCCTTTGCAAAAGTTCCCATATTACCTAACATAGACATAGTTACTAACCTATAGAAGTACGAGATACCATACCAGCTCACAGGGATGGCTAACGCTTGAAATTCCATCTGTCACTACAGGTTTACGTAAAATGGCTTTTAGTTTCTTAGCATCTCACTTATGGAACAACCTTCAGAATACCCTACAGTTGGACACATTGGTGACAACCTTTTTTAAAATATATTTACAGTGGGGGAAAAAAGTATTTAGTCAGCCACCAATTGTGCAAGTTCTCCCACTTAAAAAGATGAGGGAGGCCTGTAATTTTCATCATAGGTACACGTCAACTATGACAGACAAAATGAGGGAAAAAAATCCAGAAAATCACATTGTAGGATTTTTTATGAATTTATTTGCAAATTATGGTGGAAAAGAAGTATTTGGTCAATCACAAAAGTTTCTCAATACTTTGTTATATACACTTTGTTGGCAATGACACAGGTCAAACGTTTTCTGTAAGTCTTCACAAGGTTTTCACACACTGTTGCTGGTATTTTGGCCCATTCCTCCATGCAGATCTCCTCTAGAGCAGTGATGTTTTGGGGCTGTCGCTGGGCAACATCGACTTTCAACTTCAAGATTTTCTATGGGGTTGAGATCTGGAGACTGGCTAGGCCACTCCAGGACCTTGAAATGCTTCTTACGAAGCCACTCCTTTGTTGCCCGGGCGGTGTGTTTGGGATCATTGTCATGCTGAAAGACCCAGCCACGTTTCATCTTCAATGCCCTTGCTGATGGAAGGAGGTTTTCACTCAAAATCTCACGATACATGGCCCCATTCATTCTTTCCTTTACACGGATCAGTCATCCTGGTCCCTTTGCAGAAAAACAGCCCCAAAGCATGATGTTTCCACCCCCATGCTTCACAGTAGGTATGATGTTCTTTGGATGCAACTCAGCATTCTTTGTCCTCCAAACACGACGAGTTGAGTTTTTACCAAAAAGTTATATTTTGGTTTCATCTGACCATATGACATTCTCCCAATCCTCTTCTGGATCATCCAAATGCACTCTAGCAAACTTCAGATGGGCCTGGACATGTACTGGCTTAAGCAGGGTGACACGTCTGACACTGCAGGATTTGAGTCCCTGGTGGCGTAGTGTGTTACTGATGGTAGGCTTTGTTACTTTGGTCCCAGCTCTCTGCAGGTCATTCACTAGGTCCCCCCGTGTGGTTCTGGGATTTTTGCTGACCGTTCTTGTGATCATTTTCACCCCACGGGGTGAGATCTTGCGTGGAGCCCCAGATCGAGGGAGATTATCAGTGGTCTTGTATGTCTTTCATTTCCTAATAATTGCTCCCACAGTTGATTTCTTCAAACCAAGCTGCTTACCTATTGCAGATTCAGTCTTCCCAGCCTGGTGCAGGTCTACAATTTTGTTTCTGGTGTCCTTTGACAGCTCTTTGGTCTTGGCCATAGTGGAGTTTGGAGTGTGACTTTTTGAGGTTGTGGACAGGTGTCTTTTATACTGATAACAAGTTCAAACAGGTGCCATTAATACAGGTAACGAGTGGAGGACAGGGGAGCCTCTTAAAGAAGAAGTTACAGGTCTGTGAGAGCCAGAAGTCTTGCTTGTTTGTAGGTGACCAAATACTTATTTTCCACCATCATTTGCACATAAATTCATAAAAATTCCTACAGTGTGATTTTCTGGATTTTTTTTTCTCAATTTGTCTGTCATAGTTGACGTGTACCTATGATGAAAATTACAGGCCTCTCTCATCTTTTTAAGTGGGACAACTTGCACAATTGGTGGCTGACTAAATACTTTTTTTCCCCACTGTATATATATGTTTTTATTTGTGTTTTTTTGATAAGGCTAACATAAGTGCAAGATATAGGTGGGAGCAATAATAAAAATATTCCATACTGCAATCTTAATTTTCTTCTGTTTTTAATTGAAAATAAAACTTTTGAAGGTGACATAATGCTTAACTTCATTGATGTAAATATAAGTGAAATGATGTACGTTTGAAATTTGGCCATAGAAAGTAGGTTAGGTTTAAAGTAGGTTATGTTTTAGCATATTTTCGACTTATCAAGGAAGTTTTTTTGTATTTAGTATTTTATTAGGATCCCCATTAGTTGTTGCTGAAGCAGCAGCTACTCTTCCTGGGGTCCACAGACTGTTTCATCCAAACAGTTTGTTGGCTGGTTATTTAGCATCCAGCATCTATTCAAAAGCATTTTAACTTCCATGAATCAGCACGATAGTGCCACCAACGAAGAAGAACAGCCTATGATCTTGCCCCCCCACCCCCCACCCCCACCCTCCCCAGCATATTGGGCTGAAACACAAACTCTTGATTGTGACTTTAAAAGAGAGCCTGAAACCTAACTTGATATATGTACGCACAACTTTGACTTTAATTTAAAACATGTATTGTTGACATCAATAAGGATTTGGCATACAAAGTGAGGTTACTGAGAAAGACAGTTGTTGAATGGAATGTTTTAGTGATTCCATGACAGGAAGTATAGGAGTCCCTAGCCGACCTGGTTAAATATTTAAAAAGTAGGGGTGTAACGATCCATCTACTACATCGATGTATCGATTTATATTCCTATGATCGAACTACATCGATCTGTGCTCGGCGAGTTGGCCTTTTGGACAACATATATCAATCTAACATCGTTTTAAAATGTAATAAATCGATTGTATCGATACTAGGAAATAACCCATTGGATTTAAGCACGTCAGACTTTATATGGATGTTTTTTCTTAGCACTTTTAATGATAAAGCTTTAAACATTACTCGATTCAGTCTGCCTATCCGTGACTTCATCGCCTCGCGCCAGCAGCAGCGCAAAGGCGCAAAGACAACAAACATAGCATGGCGGACGACAGAGGAGAAGCCGACGAGCGAGAAATTATCAAGCTACCATTGCGGTCCTTACAAGAAACAGGAATCTAGGAAACTTCACCTGCACTGTCCAGTATCCAGGTATTTATTTCAGTCGGTTGAATTTTTGGCTAAAAGGTTACTGAATCGATTTCAAGTCACTGAATCGTTTCGGATCGTATCGTTCTAAATGAACCAATATCGTCCTTGAATCTGTGACACTCTGGCTCTAGGACTTTTGTATGTGAGCTAGAGTGTATGTTGTTTTGTTGGGGATTTGGGTGTTTTTCTATGTTGGTAGTTCTATGGGTTGTATTTCTATGTTGGCAGGTCTATGGGTTATATTTCTAGGTTGTGTGTTGTAGTCAATGACTCCCAATCGGAGGTAACGAGTGTCAGCTGTCGGCTCGTTATCTCTGATTGGGAGCCATATTTATACTGTCAGTTTTCACCTTGTGTTTGTGGGTTTTTGTTTCCATGTTTCCAGTGTTTCCGTGTCAGTCGTTGTTTGTTTGGACTTCACGATTCGTCTTTTGTTTTGTATTTTCGTGCTTGAACTAATTAAAGTCATGTTCACTTGCAACGCTGCGCATTGGTCCGCTTCCACATTAGTAGACGATCGTGACAGAATCGTAACGACAACCACGAATCGTGATACAAATCGAATCGTTGTTAAAACGAATCGTTACACCCCTATTAAAAAGCCTTCCAATATTTGTGTTCAAGGTGCATTTGATTTAGCTTGAAGCTTGCAATTTTGGATCTATTCTATTTAATCCATAATAGGTAGATTTAATATAAAGTATTGTAAAGTATTTCAGTAATTAGTCATTATGGAGGTGGCTGTCTTTTTTACCACTCCCATTGAACACAGAGCATTTCAGATAAGGCCCTATTGGTCTTTGAACTTCAGCTGTTGAGACATCGCTCGCCGGGGAACATAGTTCTGCTAGACGATTGCAAGTAAGTATTTACTCTTTAGCTTATTTACTTTTACTCAAATCATTTGTCTCACTTACAGACAATCTTTCCTCAGTTTGTCATATTTAGAAAGACCACACACTCACCAACACCTATCTTAGAAAAACAGTACAAAGTAAAGCACAACTACAATGTTTAGCCTTTCTCACACCATGTGAACACATTTGTCAGAACAGCAATGATCAATAATATGGACAATTAGCTCCATTCTGCATGTTTCAGCAACTTTTCCTCGACTGCCAGTGTCTTAGTATTTGTTTATGTGGTGGAACTTCTATCTGATCTCAAAATGTGTAATTATTGTCGCCTGTTATTGTTAGTGATAGTAGACAGAAGTAAATATACATACATTGTTGAATATCGTTTAACTGCAGCTGAGATCTACATGGATTTTTTAAAACATGTTAGTTGACTTTGACAGAGAGATAAAGCAAGTATCCAAATATGGCAATATGTTGTACACAGCAAGATAAAGCTTTATCCTTCTGCCATGAATTACATTTTTTACAACAATATATTGTTTTCTTTGGGAAGTAAGAGCTTTTAATTACCTTATTTTTTATTTTAATCAAGGAAAGTACGATAAAGGTTTTCCTGTATGCACATTGAAGTCAATCAGCTATTTCATCCAGGATAAAAATGCACTCATGGTCAATATCTTTATCAATCCTGTTAATGATTTCCACTCGGAATGTTAATGGGGACTAGCATGGATAGAGCCTTACATAACATTCTGTTACATGTTGAAATATCATTAAATATTCCTTAAAATCAATTCACACATTTCATTTTAACAGTGATAAAAAAGATCAGACTCTCGCTTGTTGTGCACTTCAACAGCAAGAGTATCAGAAAATATTTCACACCCTGATTATGTAAAAAAAAATAACATAGTAGTCATAAACTAGGCATGCTAAAGAAAAGTTTCTAGAGTATGCAGCAATTATATTCTCTCGTATAAGTAGTCATTGAAAAATACACTTGTCTCTTTAAGGGGAAGGAAGAAATGTGACATGAGCATGAAAAAACCAACTAGCACAGGACTAATAAATTGCGTAATAGAGAAACTGCAGCGCAAGCGACAAGGACTTCTCCAAGAGCTGAAGTCAGGGTATTATTGGTTCGACTAAGGTTGTTCAATAAGGTATTTCAGAGAAAGGGATAAGACTACATGTGTAGTGGTTGAATTGAAAGAGAGAAAGAATACAATAACTCCATGACTTCAGTGTATGACCAACAACAGGTGAGAAGAGGACAGCACAACTACAGAGTAGCTAAGCCTTGTAAGTAGATACAATCTATGTTTAACAACCCTGCTCCTGGATGCCAAAATAAAATCTGTCTTAATAAAATATAATGTCACGTCAGTTCACGTCACATACAGTAAGTCATATTGATTCTGCATCTGAAGATGGCTATGTACTGTATTTACCACAGTATTGGAATATTATCCTAAACCAGGGGTGTTCTTCCATTTTGGTGGGCAACTTTAACATGTCTGATTAACTACACAAATAGTTTTTCAGTGACAGCCATGATTATTGGATTATTTGAATCAGTGATCAGTGCAGTAATCGAACAAAAGCCTGCGGGCTGCTGTCTCACTGCAGCCCTTCAGGATTAGGTTTGGACACCACTGCCCTGCCATAAACTAGACCAGGTCTGTTGTGGTGTTTTTAAGAACAGTTTGTTTGCCTTGTATATATTCCCATACGCAATATTGGTTTTCTGGATGCCAATCTATACTGAACAAAAATATAAACGCAACATGCAACAACTTCAAAGATTTTACTGAGTTACAATTCATATAAGGAAATCAGTCAATTGAAATAAATTCATTAAAACAAATACATTCAATTCAAAATCAAATCAAATTATATTTGTCACATGCGCCAAATACAACAGGTGTAGACATTACCGTGAAATGCTTACTTAAAAGCCCTTAACCTCTTAAGGATCGGACCCTTTTATTCAATTTTCGCCTAAAATGACATACCCAAATCTAACTGCCTGTAGCTCAGGACCTGAAGCAAGGATATGCACCCATTTGAAAGGAAACACTTTGAAGTTTGTGGAAATGTGAAATGAATGTAGGAAAATATAATACATTAGATCTGGTAAAAGATAATACAAACAAAAAATCATGAATTTTCTATAATGTTTTTAGTTCCATCATCTTTGGAATGCAAGAGAAAGGCCACAATATAATATTGCAGTTTAGGCGCAGTTTAGATGTTGGCCACTAGATGGCAGCAGTGTGTGTGCAAAGTTTCAGATTGATCCAGTGAAGCATTGCAATACTGGACTATTTTGTATCAAGTCTGCCCAAATGTGCCGAATTGGTCAATTGATACATTTTCAAGTACATAACTATAGAGAACATACAAATATGATATGGTAATACAAAATGTAAGTTTACACACTCCTAGGAATGTCATACATGATGGATCATTACCTTATACACTAACTTTCACACATCTAGATGAAACTGTTTCTTTGTTTATTTTTAAATTTTATTTACCCCTTTTTCTCCCCAATTTCGTGATATCCACTTACAGTCTTGTTCCATTGCTGCAACTCCCGTATGGGCTCGGGAGAGGCGAAGGTCGAAAGCCATGCGTCCTCCAAAACACGACCCTGCCAAGCCGCACTGCTTCTTGACACACTGCTCGCTTAATCCGGAAGCCAGCCACACCAATGTGTTGGAGGAAACACCGTACAACTGCCGACCTAAGTCAGCGTGCATGCAGCTGGCCCACCACAATGAGTCGCTAGAGTGCGATGGGACAAGGACATCCCAGCCGGCCAAACACTCCCCTAACCCGGACGACGCTGGGACAATTGTGCACCGCATCATGGGTCTCCCGGTCGTGGCCGGCTGCGACACAGCCTGGGATCGAACCCGGGTCTGTAGTGACACCTCAAGCACTGCGATGCAGTGCCTTAGACCGCTGGGGGTATTTGCTGTTACTGAGCCTATTGGAACTAGACTTGGCGCTCCGGTACTGCTTGCCGTGCGGTAGCAGAGAGAACAGTCTATGACTTGGGTGACTGGAGTCTTTGACACATTTTTGGGTCTTCCTCTGACACTGCCTAGTATATATGTCCTGGATGGCAGGAAGCTTGGCCCCAGTGATGTACGGGGCCCTACGCGCTACCCTCTGTAGCGCCTTACGGTCGGATGCCGATCAGTTGCCATACCAGGCGGTGATGCAACCGGTCAGGATGCTCTCAATAGTGCAGCTGTAAAACTTTTTGATGATCTGGGGACCCATGCCAAATATTATCTCCTGAGGGGGATAATACATTGTCGTGCCCTCTTCACGACTGTCTAGCTGTGTTTGGATCATGATATTTGGTTGTTGATGTGGACATCAAGGAACTTAAAACTCTCGACCCGCTCCACTACAGCCCTGTCGATTTGAATGGCCCTCCTTTTCCTGTAGTCCACGATCAGCTCCTTTGTCTTGGTCACGTTGAGGGAGAGGTTGTTGTCCTGGCACCACACGGCCTGGTCTCTGACCTCCTCCCTATAGACTGTCTCATCATTGTTGGTGATCAAGCCTACCACTGTTGTATCATCAGCAAACTTAATGATGGTGTTGGAGTCGTGCTTGGCCACGCAGTCATGGGTGAACAGGGAGTACAGGATGGCACTAAGTACGCACCCCTGAGGAGCCCCCGTGTTGAGGATCAGCGTCGCAGATGTGTTGTTGCCTACCCTTACCACCTGGGAGCCGCCCATCAGGAAGTCCAGGATCCAGTTGCCGAGGGAGGTGTTTAGTCCGAGGGTCCTTAGCTTAGTGATGAGCTTTGTGGACACTATGGTGTTGAACGCTGAGCTGTAGTCAATGAATAGCATTCTCACATACAGTACCAGTCAAAAATCATCTGTTCACCTACTCTGCGTCTCACAAAGACACATCAGTTGGAAACAAAAATCTCACATTTCGACTCATCAGACCAAAGGACAGATTTCCACCGGTCTAATGTCCATTGCTTGTGTTTCTTGGCCCATACAAGTCTCTTCTTCTTATTGGTGTCCTTTAGTAGTGGTTTCTTTGCAGCAATTAGACCATGAAGGCCTGATTCACGCAGTCTTCTCTGAACAGTTGATGTTGAGATGTGTTTTGTTACTTGAACTCTGTGAAGCATTTATTTGGGCTTCAATTTCTGAGGCTGGTAACTCTAATGAACTTCTCCTCTGTAGCAGAGGTAACTCTGGGTTTTCCTTTCCTGTGGCGGTCCTCATGAGAGCCAGTTTCATCATAGCGCTTGATGGTTTTTGCGACTGCACTTGAAAAAAACTTTCAAAGTCCTTGAAATTTTCGGATTGACTGACCTTCATGTCTTAAAGTAATGATGGACTGTCGTTTATCTTTGCTTATTTGAGCTGTTCTTGCCATAATTGTCACAACACAACTGATTGGCTCAAATGCATTAAGAAGGAAAGAAATTCCACAAATTAACTTTTAACAAGGCACACCTGTTAATTGAAATGCTTTCCAGGTGACAACCTCATGAAGCTGGTTGAGAGAATGCCAAGGGTGGCTACTTTGAAGAATCTCAAATATAAAATATTTGTTGATTAGTTTAACACTTTTTTGGTTACTACATGATTCCGTATGTGTTATTTCATAGTTTGATGTCTTCACTGTTATTCTACAATGTAGAAAATAGTAAAAAAAAATAAGAAAAACCCTGGAATGTGTAGGTGTGTCCAAACTTTTGACTGGTGCTGTAGGTGTTCCTTTTGTCCAGGTGGGAAAGAGCAGTGTGGAGTGCGATTGAGATTGCGTCATCTGTGGATCTTTTGGGGCAGTATGCGGGTGGAGTGGGTCTAGGGTTTCCGGGATGATGGTGTTGATGTCAGCCATGACCAGCCTTTCAAAGCACTTCATGGCTACCGACGTGAGTGATACAGGGCGGTAGTCATTTAGGCAGGTTACCTTCTCTTTCTTGGGCACAGGGTCTGCTTGAAACATTTAGGTATTACAGACTCAGTCAGGGACATGTTGAAAATGTCAGTGAAGACACTTGCAAGTTGGTCAGCACATGCTCGGAGTACACGTCCTGGTAATCCGTCTGGCCCCGTGGCCTTGTGAATGTTGACCTGTTTTAAAGGTCTTGCTCACATCGGCTAAGGAGAGCGTGATCACACAGTCGTCCGGAACAGCTGGTGCTCTCATGCATGCTTCAGTGTTGCTTGCCTCGAAGCGAGCATAAAAGGCATTTAGCCTGTCTAGTAGGCTTGCGTCACTGGGCAGTTCGCGGCTGGGTGTCCCTTTGTAGTCTATAATAGTTTGCAAGCCCTGTCACATCCAACGAGCGTCAGAGCCGGTGTAGTAGGATTCAATCTTAGTCCTGTATTGACACGTTGCCTGTTTGATGGTTCGTCTAAGGCAGGGGTGTCAAACATACGGCCCGCGGGCCGGATCAGGCCCGCAAACGGGTTTAATCCGGCCCGCGAGATGATTTAAAAAAAAATATATATATATATATATTTTTTTTTTCGTATAAAAATGCGCTGCAATTTTTTTTATAAAATAAACTGCTGTTCCAATTGCGTCCACTGGATGGCGCAATAGCAATTGTGTTAAGCAAGCAAACTGTTTATACCGGGGCAGAGCAAGTAGGTCAAGCCGTGCAGCCAATGAGCTACTTTGTTTTGCCCGCGATATTTATTACGGCTTCTACTTTTAACATTATGTGCTTTGGCACCCTCATTGCCCCAATATGTCTCTGTCAAAAAAGAGAAAAGTGGACGCAGAGTGCAGAGTGTTCCAAGAAAAATGGTCATCCTATTTAATCATGGAATTGAAAGGGAAAGCTGTATGTTTGGTGTGTTCAGAGCATGTTGCAGTGCTGAAAGAATATAACCTTCGTCCCACTATGTGAGTCTTCATGCCCGACAGATATGACAACTTTCAAGGACAGCGGAGATGAGGGAAGGTGAATGAACTGTTGGCGGGTCTGAAGAAACAGCAGTCTGTGTTTACTCACAGCCGAGACATCAGTGACGGGCTGCAGTGAAAGCTAGCTACCTCATTGCTAATGAAATCGCAGTGGCTTCAAAACCATTTAGTGAGGGTGAATTTGTAAAAACATGCATTATGAAGGCAGCGGAGATTGTGTGCCCTGAAAAGCGGCAGGCTTTTGCAAATATCAGCCTGACAAGAAACACAGTTGCAGACAGGATTTCGATCTTTCAGTGGATTTGGACAGCCAGTTGAAGCAAAAAGTAAAGTCATTTATTGCATTTTCGGTTGCAATTGATTAAAGCACGGACATTACAGATGTTGCACAACTGGCCATTTTTTCATCCGCGGAGTAGATGACACATTGACCGTCACCGAGGAGTTCGTGGAGTTGGTGCCGATGACAGATACAACGACAGCAGCTGATATTTTTACCGCACTCGTCGGCGCGCTGGACAGGGTCGGAGTGGACTAGTCCCGCGCTGTCAGCCTGGCTACAGATGGTGCGCCCTCAATGATCGGGAAAAAAACAGGCGTTGTGACAAAGTTCAGAGAGAAAGTGCAATCTGCAAATGGAGGACGTGATTTTTTGACTTTTCCACTGTATTTTGCACCAGGAGGCTTTGTGTTGCAAGTCATTAAAGATGGATAACGTCATGAAGGTGGTCATCCAAACTGTTAATTTCATCCGATCCAGAAGCCTGAATCACCGTCAGTTTGACAGCCTTCTCAGAGAGAAAGACCACATCTATGGCCTGCCATATCACACTGAGGTAAGATGGTTAAGCCGAGGGTGCTGTGCTGAGGCGTTTCTTTGATTTACGAGAAGAAATTGAACAGTTCATGGAAGAAAAGGGCAAACCAGTGTTAGAATTTCATTCCGCAGAATGGATGCCGGACCTTGCATTTATGGTGGATGTTACAGAGCACCTGAATAACTTGAACAAACAGCTGCAAGGGCGCAACAAAGTTGTCACGCAGTATTATGACAGCATACGTTCTTTCAAGTTGAAGCTGTCATTGTGGGAGACACAACTTGCCGGTGGTGATGCAGCTCACTTCCCCTGTCTGAAAAATGTGTGCGCGACCCAACATGTGGCAGACATGAAGCGGTTCAAAGATAAAATAACTGGACTGTTACGGGAGTTTGAGCAACACTTTCAGATTTATGTTTATATGTTTTTATGTTGATGTGCTATTGTTTTTAATTGATTTTATTTTATTTGTATATTTAACCTATTCTTGACTGTGGTTCTTGCACTTGTTTGGGGAACAGGATTTCATTATTTTTATCTACATTTCTGCCTGAGAAATGACACCCTGATATAGTTCTGTGGTCTGTGAAACAGTTCTGTTAATCACTGAGGCATTGTGTGTTTGTGTGTTCTTTTTCTTTAGAATTTTCAAATAAACTTGACGTGTTTTATGATTAATAGTGATGTTGTGCTTGTACTATTTTTGGACACACTGTCCTCAGGCTCCAGCTTTATGTTGTATGTTGATCGTATTAAAACAAAGAAAACAATCTGAAGTTGTTGTTTTTTAAGTTATATATATATACCATGATTTTTCCGGTCCGGCCCACTTGGGAATAGATTTTTCCTCCATGTGGCCCCTGAGCTAAAATGAGTTTGACACCCCTGGTCTAAGGGCATAGCAGGATTCTTATGAGCGTCCAGAAT